>NW_027413452.1:0-42300 GCF_048544455.1 Silene latifolia | reverse complement strand
TTTTATTCCGTGACCCGAATCCCGAAAACCGTGTATTATACACTTCAATTTTAGCCGTTCAAGGTCGTAAACCCTCGTTTTCTTTTTTCTCCCTATTTTTCAATCACGCGGCCGAGCTCATTTCAGGAATCAACATGTTCAATTTTAGGAATCAACCTATTCGATTTCGGCCTCAAATAACGAGCTTTAACACATTTTTCACGATAATCCGAATTTAACGCGGGTTTGTGTACACCGGCACTCCCTAAATGTCTTCCTGCTGAGCTCAACCTTTGGTCACATGATCTGACCCGAGGACCTTTCTATGTGATTTTCGGATAACTTTATTCCGGACCCTAACCCGAAACCGTGTATTATACACTTCAATTTTAGCCGTTAGGAAGGCCGGGACAACTCGCTTTTTCTCCCCGTTTTTCAATCACGCGTCCGTGCT
This sequence comes from Silene latifolia, assembly GCF_048544455.1. Lineage (NCBI taxonomy): Eukaryota > Viridiplantae > Streptophyta > Magnoliopsida > Caryophyllales > Caryophyllaceae > Silene > Silene latifolia. Next base: position 41,867 of record NW_027413452.1, on the reverse strand, counting down.
CATTTTAGAATCAACCTTGTTCGATTTCAGAATCAACCCGTTCAATTTCAAATTTCAAATAACGAGCTTTAACAATTTTTCACGATAATCCGAGTTTCGACCGAATGCCGGTTTGTCAGGGTGGCATGTGCACCCCCAAATGTCTTCCGTTGGTGCTCAAACTTTGTGTGGCCGCTTTATCCGACACGAGGAACTTTCTAATGTGATTTACGAGAATTTTATTCCGACCCCGAACTCCCGAAAAACCGTGTATCAGACACTTCAATTTCAAATTTGTCGGAAGGTCGTACGAACCCGTTTTTCTCCCTGTTTTTCAATCACGCGTCCGAGCTCATTTCAGAATCAACCCGCCTCGATTTCGTGAATCAACCTGCCAATTTCAAATAAATAACGAGCTTTAACACATTTTTCACGATAATCCGAGTTTCTGGCGAACGCCGGGTTCAGGCACACGGCACCCCCAAATGTCTTCCGTTGGTGCTCAAACTTTGCGTGGCCGCTTTATCTCGACACGAGAACTTTCTATGTGATTTCCGGAGAATTTTATTCCGGACCCAACTCCGAAACCGTGTATTATACACTTCAATTTTAGCCGTTCTAAGGTCGTACTGAACCTCTTTTTCTCCCTATTTTTCAATCACGCGTCCGAGCTCATTTCAGAATCAACATGTTCAATTTCAGAATCAACCCGTTCGATTTCAGCCTCAAATAACGAGCTTTAACACATTTTTCACGATAATCCGAGTTTCGGCGAATGCCGGTTTGTGGCACACCGGCACCCCCAAATGTCTTCCGTTGGTGCTCAAACTTTGCGTGACCGCTTTATCTCGCTTCGAGGAACTTTCTATGTGATTTCCGGAGAATTTTATTCCGGGACCCCGTAATCCCGAAAAACCGTGTACTATACACTTCAATTTCTGCACTGCTTGGAGGTCGTACGAACTCCGTTTTTTTCGCCATGTTTTTCAATCACGCGCCCGAGCTCATTTTAGGAATCAACCTGTTCGATTTCAGAATCAACCTGTTCGATTTCATCCTCAAATAACGAGCTTTAACACATTTTTCACGATAATCCGAGTTTCGCGAATGTTGGTTCAGGCACCCAAGACCCCCAAATGTCTTCCGTTGGTGCTCAAACTTTGCGTGGCCCCTTTATCCGACCCGAGGACCTTTCATGTGATTTCCGGAGAATTTTATTCCGACCCTAATCCCGAAAACCGTGTATTATACACTTCAATTTCAAATTGCTTGGAAGGTCGGTCATCGAACCCGTTTTTTCTCCGTTTTTCAATCACGCATCCGAGCTCATTTCAGAATCAACCCGTTCGATTTCGTGAATCGACCTGTTCGATTTCACCAAATAACGAGCTTTAACACATTTTTCACGACATCCGAGTTTCAATAATGCTGATTTGTGGCACACAGTAAATTCTCAAATGTCTTCCGTTGGTGCTCAAATTTTGTGTGGTCGCTTTATCCGACCCGAGAAACTTTCTATGTGATTTTCGAGAATTTTATTCCGGGACCCCCGTAATCCCGAAACCGTGTATTATACACTTCAATTCCAAACTGCTCAAGGTCGTATCGAACCCGTTTTTCTCCTCGTTTTTAAATCACGCGTCCGAGCTCATTTCAAGAATCAACCTTCGTTCGATTTCGTGAATCAACCCTGCTCAATTTCAAATTTCAAATAACGAGCTTTAACACATTTTTCACGATAATCCGAGTTTCTGACGTCAAGTTTGTGGCACATGTGCACCCCCAAATATCTTCCGTTGGTGCTCAAACTTTGCATGGCCGCTTTATCTCGACCAAGAACTTTCTATGTTATTTCCGAGACTTATATTCCGGACCCCGAACTCCCGAAAACCGTGTATTATACACTTCAATTTCACTCGCTCAAGGTCAGACTTAACCGCTTCTTTTCTCCTATTTTTCAATCACGCGTCCGAGCTCATTTCAGAATCAACATGTTCGATTTCAGGAATCAACCTGTTCGATTTCTACCTCAAATAACGAGTTTTAACACATTTTTCACGATAATCCGAGTTTCGGCAAATGCCGGTTTGTGGCACACCTAAGACCCCCAAATGTCATCCGTTGGTACTTTCAAACTTGCGTGGCCGCTTTATCTGACCCGAGGAACTTTCTATGTGATTTCCGAGAATTTTGTTCCGGCCCCGAATCCCGACAAACCGTGTATTATACACTTCAATTTCAAATTGCTCGGAAGGTCGTGACTGAACCCGATTCTTTTTCTCCCCGTTTTTCAATCACGCGTCTGAGCTCGTTTCAGAATCAACCTGCTCGATTTCAGAATCAACCCGTTCGATTTCAAATTCAAATAACGAGCTTTAACACATTTTCACGATAATCCGCGTTTCAATAATGCCGATTTGTGGCACACCGGCACCCCCAAATGTCTTCCGTTGGTGCTCAAATTTTACGTGGCCGCTTTATCCGACCCGAGGAACTTTCTATGTGATTTCCAGAGAATTTTATTCCGGGACCCCCTAATCCCGAAAAACCGTGTATTATACACTTCAATTTCACCGTTCGGAAGGTCGTACTTGAACCTCGTTTCTTTTTTCCCTATTTTTCAATCACGTCTCCGAGCTCATTTCAGAATCAACATGTTCGATTTCGTGGATCAACCTTGTTCGATTTCGGCCTCAAATAACGAGCTTTAACACATTTTTCACGATAACCGAGTTTCTGCGAATCTTTGGTTTGTAGCACACCGGCACCACAAATATCTTCCGTTGGTGATCAAACTTTGACCGCTTTATCCGCCCGAAGAACTTTATATGTGATTTCCGGAGAATTTTATTCTCGGACTTTAATCCGAAACCGTGTATTATACACTTCAATTTCAAATCGTTCGTAAGGTCGTCTGAACCCGTTTCTTTTTCGCCTGTTTTTCAATCACTAGTCCGGGCTCATTTCAGGAATCAACCTGTTCGATTTCAGCCTCAAATAACGAGCTTTAACACATTTTTTCACGATAATCCGAGCTTTCGCGAATCTTGGTTTGTGTGCGACTCGGCACCCCAAATGTCTTCCCGTTGGTGCTCAAACTTTGCGTGGCCGCTTTAACGACCCGAGGACCTTTCTATGTGATTTCGAGAATTTTATTCCAGACCCCGAATCCCGAAACCGTGTATTATACACTTCAATTTCGTTTGGAAGGTCGTACTAACACTTTTTTTCTCCCTGTTTTTCAATCACGCGTCCGAGCTCATTTCAGAATCAACCTATTCGATTTCGTAAATCAACCTCCGTTCAATTTCAAATTTCAAATAATGAGGTTTAACACATTTTTCACGATAATCCGAGTTTGGCGAATCTTCGGTTTGTGGCACAGCAGCACCCCCAAATTTCTTCCGTTGGTGCTCAAACTTTGCGTGGCCGCATTATCCGACCCGAGGAACTTTCTATGTTATTTCGGAGACTTTTTATTCGGACCCGGAATCCCGAAAACCGTGTATTATACACTTCAATTTCACTCGTTCTAAGGTCGTACTTGAACCTCGTTTCTTTTTTCCTATTTTTCAATCACGTCTCCGAGCTCATTTCAGAATCAACATGTTCGATTTCCCAGGATCAACCCGTTCGATTTCGCCTCAAATAACGAGCTTTAACACATTTTTCACGATAATCGAGTTTCGGCGAATGGGTTTGTGGCACACCCAAGACACCTGAAATATCTTCCGTTGGTGATCAAACTTTGCGTGACCGCTTTATCCGCTCAAGAACTTTATATGTGATTTCCGAGAATTTTATTCCGGACTCTAATCCCGGCAACCGTGTATTATACACTTCAATTTTCAAATTGCGTTCGTAAGGTCGTGTCCTGTTTCTTTTTCGCCTGTTTTTCAATCACTAGTCCGGCTCATTTCAGAATCAACTGTTCGATTTCAGATTCAAATAACGAGCTTTAACACATTTTTCACGATAATCCGAGTTTCGCGAATCTTTGGTCAGGCACCGGCACCCCCAAATGTCTTCCGTTGGTGCTCAAACTTTGCGTACCGCTTTAATCGACCCGAGACCTTTCTATGTGATTTCTGAGAATTTTATTCCAGGACCTGGAATCCCGAAAAACCGTGTATTATACACTTCAATTCGGCCGTTTGGAAGGTCGTACGTAACTGTTTCTTTTTCTCCCCGTTTTTCAATCACGCGTCCGAGCTCATTTCAGAATCAACCTATTCGATTTGACAAATCAACTGTTTCAATTTCAAATTCAAATAATGAGGTTTAACACATTTTTCACGATAATCCGAGTTTCGGCGAATGCTGGTTTGTGGCACACAGGCACCCCCAAATTTCTTCCGTTGCTGCTCAAACTTTGCGTGGCCGCATTATCTGACCCGAGGAACTTTCTATGTTATTTCTGGAGACTTTTATTCCGGGACCCCGGAATCCCGAAAAACCGTGTATTATACACTTCAATTTCAGCCGTTCGGAAGGTCGTACTTGAACCTGTTTCTTTTTTTCCCTATTTTTCAATCACGTCTCCGAGCTCATTTCAGGAATCAACATGTTCGATTTAAGGGATCAACCTGTTCGATTTCGGCCTCAAATAACGAGCTTTAACACATTTTTCACGATAATCTGAGTTTCGGCGAATGCTGGTTTGTGGCACACCGGCACCCACAAATATCTTCCGTTGGTGATCAAACTTTGCGTGACCGCTTTATCTGCCCTGAAGAACTTTATATGTGATTTCCGGAGAATTTTATTCCGGGACCCCGGAATCCCGAAAAACCGTGTATTATACACTTCAATTTCAAATTTGCTCAAGGTCGTGTGACGAACTGCTTTTTCGCCCGTTTTTCAATCACTAGTCCGGCTCATTTCAGAATCAACCCTGTTCGATTTCAATTTCAAATAACGAGCTTTAACACATTTTTCACGATAATCCGAGTTTCGGCGAACGCGGGTTTTCAGGCACCCACCCCCAAATGTCTTCCGTTGGTGCTCAAACTTTGCGTGGCCGCTTTAACTGGGACCCGAGGACCTTTCTATGTGATTTCCGGAGAATTTTATTCCAGACCCCCTAATCCCGAAAACCGTGTATTATACACTTCAATTTCGGGCCTGCTTGGAAGGTCGTACTGTAACCCGTTTCTTTTTCGCCCCGTTTTTCAATCACGCGTCCGAAGTTCATTTCAGGAATCAACCTGCTCGATTTCGAATCATCCCGTTTCGATTTCACCAAATAACGAGCTTTAACACATTTTTCACGATAATCCGAGTTTCGGCGAATGCCGGTTTCAGGGTACACCGCACCCCCAAATGTCTTCCGTTGGTGCTCAAACTTTGCGTGGCCGCTTTATCCGACTCGAGGAACTTTCTATGTGATTTCCGAGAATTTTATTCCAGACCCCGGAATCCCGAAATACCGTGGTATTATACACTTCATTTTCACTGCTCTAAGGTCGCATCGAACTGCTTTTTTTCTCCTTGTTTTTCAATCACGTGTCTGAGCTCATTTCGGGAATCAACCTCCGTTCGATTTCGAATCGACTGCTCGATTTCAGAATCGACCTGCTCGATTTCAGCCTCAAATAACGAGCTTTAACACATTTTTCACGAGCATCCGAGTTTCACGAATGCCGATTTGTGGCACACAGACACCCCAAATATCTTCCGTTGGTGCTCAAAACTTTGCGTGGTCGCTTATCCACCCGAGGAACTTTCTATGTTATTTCCGGAGAATTTTATTCCGGGACCCCGTAATCCCGAAACCGTGTATTATACACTTCAATTTCACCGTTGCTAAGGTCGTACCAACCTCGCTTTTTTTCTCCCTGCTTTTCAATCACGCGTCCGAGCTCATTTCAAGAATCAACCTGTTCGATTTCAGGAATCAACCTGTTCAATTTCGCCTCAAATAACGAGCTTTAACACATTTTTCACGATAATCCGAGTTTCGCGAACGCCGTTTAGGCACACAGTACTCCCAAATATCTTCCGTTGGTGCTCAAACTTTGCATGGCCGCTTTATCTGACCCGAGGATCTTTCTATGTTATTTCCGAGACTTATATTCGGACCCCAAAATCCCGAAAACCGTGTATTATACACTTCAATTTCAAATCTGCTCAAGGTCAGACGAACTCGCTTTTTCTCCCTATTTTTCAATCACGCGTCCGAGCTCATTTCAGGAATCAACATGTTCGATTTCAGGAATCAACCTGTTCGATTTCTACCTCAAATAACGAGCTTTAACACATTTTTCACGATAATCCGAGTTTCGGAATGCCGAAGTTTGTGGCACACGGTACCCCCAAATGTCTTCCGTTGGTGCTCAAACTTTGCATGGCCGCTTATCCGACCCGAGAACTTTCTATGTTATTTCCGAGACTTTTTACTCCTCGACCAAATCCCGAAAACCGTGAGCCATTTCTTACTGCTCGTGGTCATACCTAACCTCGCTTTTTCTCCCTATTTTTCAATCACGCGTCCGAGCTCATTTCAGGAATCAACCTGTTCGATTTCAGGAATCAACCCGTTCGATTTCTGCCTCAAATAACGAGCTTTAACACATTTTTCACGATAATCCGAGTTTCTGCCGAACCCCGGTTGTGGCACACCGCAAGACCCCAAATGTCTTCCGTTGGTACTAAACTTTGCGTGACCGCTTTATCTCACCCGAGGAACTTTCTATGTGATTTCCTGAGAATTTTATTCGAGACCCCTTAATCCCGAAAAAACCGTGTATTATACACTTCAATTTCAAATTGCTCGTAAAGTCGTACTGAACGTGTTTCTTTTCGCCCCTTTTTCAATCACGCGTCCGAGCTCATTTCAGAATCAACTCCGTTCGATTTCGTGAATCAACCTGCTCGATTTCACCAAAATAACGAGCTTTAACACATTTTTCACGATAATCCGAGTTTTAACGCTGGTTTAGGCACCGGACCCCAAATGTCTTCCGTTGGTGCTCAAACTTTGCGTGGCCGCTTAATCTGACCCGAGGACCTTTCTATGTGATTTCCTGAGAATTTTATTCCAGACCCCGATCCCGAAAACCGTGTATTATACACTTCAATTTCACCCGTTTGGAAGGTCGTACTTAACCTCGCTTTTTCGCCCCTGCTTTTCAATCACGCGTCCGAGTTCATTTCAGAATCAACCTGTTCGATTTCAGAATCATCCGTTTCGATTTCACCAAATAACGAGCTTTAACACATTTTTCACGATAATCCGAGTTTCGCGAATGCCGGCTCAGGCACACCGGCACCCCCAAATGTCTTCCGTTGGTGCTCAAACTTTGCGTGGCCGCTTTATCCGACTCGAGGAACTTTCTATGTGATTTCCGAGAATTTTATTCCAGACCCGGAATCCCGAAATACCGTGTATTATACACTTCATTTTCACTGCTCAAGGTCGCACTCGGAACCTCGCTTTTTCTCCCTCGTTTTTCAATCACGTGTCCGAGCTCAATTCGAATCAACCTGTTCGATTTCAGAATTGACTGCTCGATTTCAGAATCGACCTTTCGATTTCAAATTTCAAATAACGAGCTTTAACACATTTTTCACGATAATTCGAAGTTTGGGCTAATGCCGGTTTAGCACACCGCACTTCAATGTCTTCCGTTGGTGCTCAAATTTTGCGTGGTCGCTTTATCTGACCGAGGAACTTTCTATGTTATTTCCGAGAATTTTATTCCGGACCCCGTAATCCCGAAACCGTGTATTATACACTTCAATTTCAAATGCTCGAAGGTCGTACTCGAACCCGCTTTTTCTCCCTCGTTTTTCAATCACGCGTCCGAGCTCATTTCAAGAATCAACCTCGTTCGATTTCAGAATCAACCTGCTCAATTTCAAATTTCAAATAACGAGCTTTAACACATTTTTCACGATAATTCGAAGTTTCGCGAACGCCGGTTTGTGGCACACAGGCACTCCCAAATATCTTCCGTTGGTGCTCAAACTTTGCATGGCCGCTTTATCTCGACCCGAGGATCTTTCTATGTTATTTCCGAGACTTATATTCCGGACCCCAAATCCCGAAAACCGTGTATTATACGCTTCAATTTCACTGCTCGGAAGGTCGATCGAACTCGTTTTTCTCCCTATTTTTCAATCACGCGTCCGAGCTCATTTCGAATCAACATGTTCGATTTCAGGGATCAACCTGCTCGATTTCGCCTCAAATAACGAGCTTTAACACATTTTTCACGATAATCCGAAGTTTCGGGAATGCTGGTTTAGGCACACAGTGCACCCCAAATGTCTTCCGTTGGTGCTCAAACTTTGCATGGCCGCTTTATCCGACCCGAGGAACTTTCTATGTTATTTCCGAGACTTTACTCCGGACCCCGAAATCCCGAAACCGTGTTTCGTTTCACCGTTCGAAGGTCATACCGGAACCCGTTTTTTTTCTCCTATTTTTCAATCACGCGTCCGAGCTCATTTCAGGAATCAACCTGTTCGATTTCAAGAATCAACCTGTTCGATTTCGGCCTCAAATAACGAGCTTTAACACATTTTTCACGATAATCCGAGTTTCGCGAATCCTGGTTTGGGCACACCGGACCCCCAAATGTCTTCCGTTGGTACTCAAACTTTGCGTGACCGCTTTATCTGGCCCGAGGAACTTTCTATGTGATTTCCGGAGAATTTTATTCGAGACCCTAATCCCGAAAACCGTGTATTATACACTTCAATTTCAAATGCTTCGTAAAGTCGTGACGAACGTGTTTTTTTTCGCCCCTTTTTCAATCACGCGTCCGAGCTCATTTCACGAATCAACTCTTCGATTTCAGAATCAACCCTGTTCGATTTCACCTCAAATAACGAGCTTTAACACATTTTTCACGATAATCCGAGTTTCGCGAATGATGGTTTCAGGCGCACCGGCACCCCCAAATGTCTTTCGTTGGTGCTCAAACTTTGCGTGGCCGATTTATCCGACCCGAGGACCTTTCTATGTGATTTCCGGAGAATTTTATTCCAGACCCCCGAATCCCGAAACCGTGTATTATACACTTCAATTTCAAATTTCGCTTGGAATGTCGTACTCGTAACCCGTGCTTTTTTCGCCCCGTTTTTCAATCACGCGTCCGAGTTCATTTCAGAATCAACCTGCTCGATTTCGTGAATTATCCTGTTCGATTTCAATTTCAAATAACGAGCTTTAACACATTTTTCACGATAATCCGAAGTTTCGGCGAATCGTCGGTTTGGGTACATGCATACCCCAAATGTCTTCCGTTGGTGCTCAAACTTTGCATGGCCGCATTATCCGACCCGAGGAACTTTCTATGTTATTTCCGAGACTTGTACCGGGACCCCGAAATCCCGGAAACCGTGTTTCGCTTTCAAATTGCTCGAAGGTCATACCGGAACCTCGTTTCTTTTTCTCCCTGTTTTTCAATCACGCGTCCGAGCTCATTTCAGAATCAACCTGTTCGATTTCGTGAATCAACCCGTTCGATTTCAGCCTCAAATGACGAGCTTTAACACATTTTTCACGATAATCCGAGTTTCGCGAATCCGTCAGGGCACACCGACCCCTAAATGTCTTCCGTTGGTGCTCAAACTTTGCGTGACCGCTTTATCTCGCCCGAGGAACTTTCTATGTGATTTCCGAGAATTTTATTCGGACCCCGAATCCCGAAAACCGTGTATTATACACTTTAATTTCACTGCTCGTAAGGTCGCATCGAACCTCGTTTTTTTTCACCCTATTTTTAATCACGCGTCCGAGCTCATTTCAGGAATCAACCTGTTCGATTTCAGAATCAACCCCGTTCGATTTCGCCCTCAAATAACGAGCTTTAACACATTTTTCACGATAATCCGAGTTTCGCGAATGTCCGGTTTCAGGCACACAATCGCACCCCCAAATGTCTTCCGTTGGTGCTCAAACTTTGCGTGGCCGCTTTATCTGCCCCGAGGAACTTTCTATGTGATTTCCGGAGAATTTTATTCCGGACTCCGAATCCCGAAACCGTGCATTATACAATTCAATTTCAAATTGCCCGTCTAAGGTCGTACTTAACCTCGCTTTTTCGCCCTATTTTTCAATCACGCGTCCGAGCTCATTTCAGAATCAACATGTTCGATTTCGTGGATCAACCCGTTCGATTTCGCCTCAAATAACGAGCTTTAACACATTTTTCACGATAATCCGAGTTTCGGCGAATGCTGGTTTGTGGCACACCAGCACCCCCAAATGTCTTCCGTTGGTGCTCAAACTTTGCATGGCCGCTTTATCTGACCCGAGGAACTTTCTATGTTATTTCCGGAGACTTTACTCCGGACCCCGAAATCCCGAAAACCGTGTTTCGCTTTTTCCGCCTGCTCGAAGGTCATACCGGAACCTGTTTCTTTTTCTCCCTATTTTTCAATCACGCGTCCGAGCTCATTTCAGAATCAACTCCTTCGATTTCAGGAATCAACCTGTTCGATTTCTGACTCAAATAACGAGCTTTAACACATTTTTCACGATAATCCGAGTTTCTGCGAATCCCGGGCTTTAGGGCACACCGGCACCCCCAAATGTCTTCCGTTGGTACTCAAACTTTGCGTGACCGCTTTATCTCGCCCGAGGAACTTTCTATGATTTCCGAGAATTTTATTCTCGAGACCCCGAATCCCGAAAACCGTGTATTATACACTTCAATTTCACTGCTCGTAAAGTCGCACCGAACGTGTTTCTTTTTCGCCCTGTTTTTCAATCACGCGTCCGAGCTCATTTCACGAATCAACCCTGCTCGATTTCAGAATCAACCTGTTCGATTTCAGTCACAAATAACGAGCTTTAACACATTTTTCACGATAATCCGAGTTTGCGAACGCCGGTTTAGGCACTAAGCACCCCCAAATGTCTTCCGTTGGTGCTCAAACTTTGCGTGGCCGCTTTAACGACCCGAGACCTTTCTATGTGATTTCGAGAATTTTATTCCAGACCCCTAATCCCGAAACCGTGTATTATACACTTCAATTTCAAACTCGTTTGGAAGGTCGTACGTAACCTCGCTTTTTCGCCCGTTTTTCAATCACGCGTCCGAGTTCATTTCAGGAATCAACCTGTTCGATTTCAGAATCATCCTGCTCGATTTCACCAAATAACGAGCTTTAACACATTTTTCACGATAATCCGAAGTTTCGCTAATGCTGGTTTCAGGTACACCGCACCCCCAAATGTCTTCCGTTGGTGCTCAAACTTTGCGTGGCCGCTTTATCTCGACTCGAGGAACTTTCTATGTGATTTCCGAGAATTTTATTCCAGACCCCGAATCCCGAAATACCGTGTATTATACACTTCATTTTCACTGCTCTAAGGTCGTACTAACTCCTTTTTCTCCCCGTTTTTCAATCACGTGTCCGAGCTCAATTCGGAATCAACCTGTTCGATTTCAGAATTGACTGCTCGATTTCGAATCGACTGCTCGATTTCACCTCAAATAACGAGCTTTAACACATTTTTCACGATAATTCGAAGTTTCGGCTAATGCCGGTTTAGGTACACCGCACCCCCGAATGTCTTCCGTTGGTGCTCAAACTTTGCGTGGTCGCTTATCCGACCCGAGGAACTTTCTATGTTATTTCCGAGAATTTTATTCCGGACCCCGTAATCCCGAAAACCGTGTTTATACACTTCAATTTCAAATTTGCTCGAAGGTCGCACTAACCTCGCTTTTTTTCTCCCCGTTTTTCAATCACGCGTCCGAGCTCATTTCAAGAATCAACCTGTTCGATTTCAGAATCAACCTGCTCAATTTCAAATTTCAAATAACGAGCTTTAACACATTTTTCACGATAATTCGAAGCTTCTTTAACGCTCAATCTTTCTTTGGGCACACAGCACTCCCAAATATCTTCCGTTGGTGCTCAAACTTTGCATGGCCGCTTTATCTGACCCGAGATCTTTCTATGTTATTTCCGAGACTTATATTCCGGACCCCAAATCCCGAAAACCGTGTATTATACGCTTCAATTTCACTTTGTTCAAGGTCGTTTGGAACCTCGTTTTTTTCTCCCTATTTTTCAATCACGCGTCCGAGCTCATTTCAGAATCAACATGTTCGATTTCGTGGATCAACCTGCTCGATTTCGCCTCAAATAACGAGCTTTTAACACATTTTTCACGATAATCCGAGTTTGGAATGCCGGTTTCAGGGCACACAGCACCCCCAAATGTCTTCCGTTGGTGCTCAAACTTTGCATGGCCGCTTTATCTGACCCGAGGAACTTTCTATGTTATTTCCGAGACTTTACTCCGGACCCCGAAATCCCGAAACCGTGTTTCGTTTCACCGCTCGTAAGGTCATACCGAACCTCGCTTTTCTCCCTATTTTTCAATCACGCGTCCGAGCTCATTTCAGGAATCAACCTGTTCGATTTCAGGAATCAACCCGTTCGATTTCTGCCTCAAATAACGAGCTTTAACACATTTTTCACGATAATCCGAGTTTCTGCGAACCGCTTCAGGGCACACCGCACCCCCAAATGTCTTCCGTTGGTACTCAAACTTTGCGTGACCGCTTTATCCGCCCGAGGAACTTTCTATGTGATTTCCGAGAATTTTATTCGAGACCCCGAATCCCGAAAACCGTGTATTATACACATCAATTTCAAATGCTCGTAAAGTCGTACTGAACGTGTTTCTTTTTCGCTCTGCTTTTCAATCACGCGTCCGAGCTCATTTCACGAATCAACTGTTCGATTTCGAATCAACCCGTTCGATTTCAAATTTCAAATAACGAGCTTTAACACATTTTTCACGATAATCCGAGTTTCTGCAACGATGGTTTAGAGCAGACCGGCACCCCAAATGTCTTTCGTTGGTGCTCAAACTTTGTGTGGCCGCTTTATCTGACCCGAGGACCTTTCTATGTGATTTCCGAGAATTTTATTCCAGACTCGAATCCCGAAAACCGTGTATTATACACTTCAATTTCACCGCTTGGAATGTCGTACTCGTAACTCCGCTTTTTCGCCCGTTTTTCAATCACGCGTCCGAGTTCATTTCAGAATCAACTCGTTCGATTTCAGAATTATCCTCGTTCGATTTCACCAAATAACGAGCTTTAACACATTTTTCACGATAATCCGAAGCTTCGCGAATCGCTGGTCAGGGGCACACGACACCCCCAAATGTCTTCCGTTGGTGCTCAAACTTTGCATGGCCGCATTATCCACCCGAGGAACTTTCTATGTTATTTCCGAGACTTGTACTCCGGACCCCAAATCCCGAAAACCGTGTTTCGTTTCACCTGCTCGTAAGGTCATACCGAACCGTTTCTTTTTCTCCCTGTTTTTCAATCACGCGTCCGAGCTCATTTCAGAATCAACCTGTTCGATTTCAGGAATCAACCTCGTTCGATTTCGCCTCAAATGACGAGCTTTAACACATTTTTCACGATAATCCGAGTTTCGGCGAATCCCGGCTCAGGCACACCGGCACCTCTAAATGTCTTCCGTTGGTGCTCAAACTTTGCGTGACCGCTTTATCTGCCCGAGGAACTTTCTATGTGATTTCCGAGAATTTTATTCCGGACCCCTAATCCCGAAAACCGTGTATTATACACTTTAATTTCACTGCTCGTAAGGTCGACGGAACCCGCTTTTTTCACCCTATTTTTTAATCACGCGTCCGAGCTCATTTCAGGAATCAACCTGTTCGATTTCAGGAATCAACCTGTTCGATTTCGCCTCAAATAACGAGCTTTAACACATTTTTCACGATAATCCGAGTTTCGCGAACGTCGTTTCAGGGCACACCGGCACCCCCAAATGTCTTCCGTTGGTGCTCAAACTTTGCGTGGCCGCTTTATCTCCCCGAGGAACTTTCTATGTGATTTCCGAGAATTTTATTCCGGACTTTAATCCCGAAAAACCGTGCATTATACAATTCAATTTCAAATTGTTCGAAGGTCGTATTTGAACCTCGTTTCTTTTTCGCCCTATTTTTCAATCACGCGTCCGAGCTCATTTCAGAATCAACCTGTTCGATTTCAGGAATCAACCTTTCGATTTCAGCCTCAAATAACGAGCTTTAACACATTTTTCACGATAATCCGAGTTTCTGGGAATGCTGGTTTGGGCACACAGTACCCCAAATGTCTTCCGTTGGTGCTCAAACTTTGCATGGCCGATTTATCCGACCCGAGGAACTTTCTATGTTATTTCCGAGACTTTTACTCCGGACCCCAAATCCCGAAAACCGTGTTTCGCTTTCACCTGCTCGTAAGGTCATACCGGAACCTCGTTTTTCTCCCTATTTTTCAATCACGCGTCCGAGCTCATTTCAGAATCAACCTGTTCGATTTCAGAATCAACCTGCTCGATTTCGCCAAATAACGAGCTTTAACACATTTTTCACGATAATCCGAGTTTCGCGAATCCTGGTTTGGGTACACCGCACTCCCAAATGTCTTCCGTTGGTACTCAAACTTTGCGTGACCGCTTTATCCGCCCCCGAGGAACTTTCTATGTGATTTCCGAGAATTTTATTCTCGAGACCCCTAATCCCGAAAACCGTGTATTATACACTTCAATTTCAGCCTGCTCGTAAAGTCGCATTCTAACGTGTTTTTTTTCGCCTGTTTTTCAATCACGCGTCCGAGCTCATTTCACGAATCAACCTGTTCGATTTCAGAATCAACCTCGTTCGATTTCAAAATAACGAGCTTTAACACATTTTTCACGATAATCCGAGTTTCTTAACGATGGTTTGTGGCAGACCGGCACCCCCAAATGTCTTTCGTTGGTGCTCAAACTTTGTGTGGCCGCTTTATCTCGACCCGAGGACCTTTCTATGTGATTTCCGAGAATTTTATTCCAGACCCCGAATCAAAACCGTGTATTATACACTTCACTTTCACCGCTTGGAATGTCGTACTCAACCTCGCTTTTTCGCCCGTTTTTCAATCACGCGTCCGAGTTCATTTCAGAATCAACCTGTTCGATTTCGTGAATTATCCTTGCTCGATTTCAAATTTCAAATAACGAGCTTTAACACATTTTTCACGATAATCCGAGTTTCGCGAATGCCGGTTCAGGGTACACGTACACCCCCAAATGTCTTCCGTTGGTGCTCAAACTTTGCGTGGCCGCATTATCTGACCCGAGGAACTTTCTATGTTATTTCCGAGACTTGTACCGACCCCAAATCCCGAAAACCGTGTTTCGTTTCACTGCTCGTAAGGTCATACCGAACCTCGTTTTTTTTCCCCTATTTTTCAATCACGCTGTCCGAAGCTCATTTCAGAATCAAACTGTCGATTTCAGAATCAACCTGTTCGATTTCGGCCTCAAATGACGAGCTTTAACACATTTTTCACGATAATCCGAGTTTCGCGAATCTGGTTTCAGGGCACACCGCACCCCTAAATGTCTTCCGTTGGTGCTCAAACTTTGCGTGACCGCTTTATCTGCGCCGAGGAACTTTCTATGTGATTTCCGAGAATTTTATTCCCGGACCCCGAATCCCGAAAACCGTATTATACACTTTAATTTCAAATGCTCAAGGTCGTATCGAACTGCTTTTTCACCCTATTTTTTAATCACGCGTCCGAGCTCATTTCAGAATCAACCTGCTCGATTTCAGAATCAACCCGTTCGATTTCGCCAAATAACGAGCTTTAACACATTTTTCACGATAATCCGAAGTTTCGCGACGCTGGTTTAGGCACACCGGCACCCCCAAATGTCTTCCGTTGGTGCTCAAACTTTGCGTGGCCGCTTTATCTGCCCCGAGGAACTTTCTATGTGATTTCCGAGAATTTTATTCCGGACTCCTAATCCCAAAACCGTGCATTATACAATTCAATTTCAAATTCGAAGGTCGTACTCGTAACCTCGTTTCTTTTTCGCCCTATTTTTCAATCACGCGTCCGAGCTCATTTCAGAATCAACCTGTTCGATTTCAGGAATCAACCTGTTCGATTTCGCCTCAAATAACGAGCTTTAACACATTTTTCACGATAATCCGAGTTTCGGGGAATGCTGGTTTCAGGCACACAGTGCACCCCCAAATGTCTTCCGTTGGTGCTCAAACTTTGCATGGCCGATTTATCTCACCCGAGGAACTTTCTATGTTATTTCCGAGACTTTTACCCGGACCCCAAATCCCGAAACCGTGTTTCGCTTTCACCGCTCGTAAGGTCATACCGGAACCTCGTTTCTTTTTCTCCCTGTTTTTCAATCACGCGTCCGAGCTCATTTCAGAATCAACCTGTTCGATTTCAGAATCAACCTCGTTCGATTTCGCCAAATAACGAGCTTTAACACATTTTTCACGATAATCCGAGTTTCTAAACCTCGGTTCAGGCACACCGGCACCCCCAAATGTCTTCCGTTGGTACTCAAACTTTGCGTGACCGCTTTATCTCGCCCGAGAACTTTCTATGTGATTTCCGAGAATTTTATTCTCGAGACCCCTTAATCCCGAAAACCGTGTATTATACACTTCAATTTCAAATTGCTCGTAAAGTCGTACCGAACGTGTTTTTTTTCGCCCTGTTTTTCAATCACGCGTCCGAGCTCATTTCACGAATCAACCCGTTCGATTTCAGAATCAACTCGTTCGATTTCAAATTTCAAATAACGAGCTTTAACACATTTTTCACGATAATCCGAGTTTCGGCGAACGATGGTTTGGCGCATCGGCACCCCAAATGTCTTTCGTTGGTGCTCAAACTTTGTGTGGCCGCTTTATCTGACCCGAGGACCTTTCTATGTGATTTCCGGAGAATTTTATTCCAGACCCCGAATCCCGAAAACCGTGTATTATACACTTCAATTTCACCGTTTGGAATGTCGTACTGCAACCTCGTTTCTTTTTCGCCCGTTTTTCAATCACGCGTCCGAGTTCATTTCAGAATCAACCTGTTCGATTTCAGAATTATCCTGTTCGATTTCACCTCAAATAACGAGCTTTAACACATTTTTCACGATAATCCGAGTTTCGGCGAATGCTGGTTTGGGCACACCGGCACCCCCAAATGTCTTCCGTTGGTGCTCAAACTTTGCGTGGCCGCATTATCCGACCCGAGGAACTTTCTATGTTATTTCCGAGACTTGTACTCCGGACCCCGAAATCCCGAAACCGTGTTTCGTTTCACCGCTCGTAAGGTCATACCGAACCTGTTTCTTTTTCTCCCTATTTTTCAATCACGCGTCCGAGCTCATTTCAGAATCAAACTGTTTCGATTTCAGAATCAACCTGTTCGATTTCGCCTCAAATAACGAGCTTTAACACATTTTTCACGATAATCCGAGTTTCGCGGAATCTCGGTTTGGGCACACCGGCACCCCTAAATGTCTTCCGTTGGTGCTCAAACTTTGCGTGACCGCTTTATCTGCCCGAGGAACTTTCTATGTGATTTCCGAGAATTTTATTCCGGACCCCGAATCCCGAAAACCGTGTATTATACACTTTAATTTCAAATTGCTCGTAAGGTCGTACCGAACCTCGTTTCTTTTTCACCCTATTTTTAATCACGCGTCCGAGCTCATTTCAGAATCAACCCGTTCGATTTCAGAATCAACCTGCTCGATTTCGCCTCAAATAACGAGCTTTAACACATTTTTCACGATAATCCGAGTTTCGCGAATGCCGGTTTCAGGCACACCGCACCCCCAAATGTCTTCCGTTGGTGCTCAAACTTTGCGTGGCCGCTTTATCCGCCCCGAGGAACTTTCTATGTGATTTCCGAGAATTTTATTCCGGACTTAATCCCGAAACCGTGCATTATACAATTCAATTTTCACCGCTCGGAAGGTCGCTCGTAACCCGTTTTTTTTCGCCTATTTTTCAATCACGCGTCCGAGCTCATTTCAGAATCAACATGTTCGATTTCGTGGATCAACCTGCTCGATTTCGCCTCAAATAACGAGCTTTAACACATTTTTCACGATAATCCGAGTTTCGGGGAATGCCGGTTTGTGGCACACCGTCACCCCCAAATGTCTTCCGTTGGTGCTCAAACTTTGGATGGCCGATTTATCTCGACCCGAGGAACTTTCTATGTTATTTCCGAGACTTTTACTCCGGACCCCAAATCCCAAAACCGTGTTTCGTTTCACCTGCTCGAAGGTCATACCGGAACTCGTTTTTCTCCCTATTTTTCAATCACGCGTCCGAGCTCATTTCAGGAATCAACCTGTTCGATTTCAAGAATCAACCTGTTCGATTTCGGCCTCAAATAACGAGCTTTAACACATTTTTCACGATAATCCGAGTTTCTGCTGAATCTGGTTTCAGGGCACACCGCACCCCCAAATGTCTTCCGTTGGTGCTCAAACTTTGCGTGACCGCTTTATCTGCCCGAGGAACTTTCTATGTGATTTCCGGAGAATTTTATTCTCGAGACCCCGAATCCCGAAAACCGTGTATTATACACTTCAATTTCAAATTGCTCGTAAAGTCGTGACTAACGTGTTTCTTTTTCGCCCCTTTTTCAATCACGCGTCCGAGCTCATTTCACGAATCAACCCGTTCGATTTCAGAATCAACCTCGTTCGATTTCAAATTTCAAATAACGAGCTTTAACACATTTTTCACGATAATCCGAGTTTCTAAACGATGGTTTGTATGGCACTCAAGACCCCCAAATGTCTTTCGTTGGTGCTCAAACTTTGCGTGGCCGCTTTATCCGACCCGAGGACCTTTCTATGTGATTTCCGGAGAATTTTATTCCGGACCTCGGAATCCCGAAAACCGTGTATTATACACTTCAATTTCAAATGCTGGAATGTCGCACTTAACCCGTTTTTTTTCGCCCCTTTTTCAATCACGCGTCCGAGTTCATTTCAGAATCAACCCGTTCGATTTCGAATTATCCTGTTCGATTTCAATTTCAAATAACGAGCTTTAACACATTTTTCACGATAATCCGAAGTTTCTGCGAATGCGGTTTGTGGCACATGTACACCCCCAAATGTCTTCCGTTGGTGCTCAAACTTTGCGTGGCCGCATTATCCAATTCGAGGAACTTTCTATGTTATTTCCGAGACTTGTACCCGGACTCAAATCCCGAAAACCGTGTTTTTGTTTCACCTGCTCGTAAGGTCATACCGAACCTCGTTTCTTTTTCTCCCTATTTTTCAATCACGCGTCCGAGCTCATTTCAGAATCAACTCCGTTCGATTTCAGTGAATCAACCCGTTCGATTTCTACCAAATGACGAGCTTTAACACATTTTTCACGATAATCCGAGTTTCTTTAACTCGGTTTGTGGCACACCGGCACCCCTAAATGTCTTCCGTTGGTGCTCAAACTTTGCGTGACCGCTTTATCTGCCCGAGGAACTTTCTATGTGATTTCCGAAGAATTTTATTCCGGGACCCCGAATCCCGAAAAACCGTGTATTATACACTTCAATTTCACTTGCTCGTAAGGTCGTTTAACCCGTTTCTTTTTCTCCCTATTTTTCAATCACGCGTCCGAGCTCATTTCAGAATCAACCTGTTCAATTTCAGGAATCAACCCGTTCGATTTCGCCTCAAATAACGAGCTTTAACACATTTTTCACGATAATCCGAAGTTTCGGCGAACGCTGGTTTCAGGGGTACACCTACACCCCAAATGTCTTCCGTTGGTGCTCAAACTTTGCGTGGCCGCTTTATCTGCCCCGAGG
This sequence comes from Silene latifolia, assembly GCF_048544455.1. NCBI lineage: Eukaryota > Viridiplantae > Streptophyta > Magnoliopsida > Caryophyllales > Caryophyllaceae > Silene > Silene latifolia. Next base: position 22,257 of record NW_027413452.1, on the reverse strand, counting down.
AACTTTCTATGTGATTTCCGAGAATTTTATTCCGGACTTAATCCCGAAACCGTGCATTATACAATTCAATTTCAAACTGCTCGTAAGGTCGTACCGTAACCTGTTTCTTTTTCGCCCTATTTTTCAATCACACATCCGAACTCATTTCAGAATCAACCTGCTCAATTTCAAATTCAAATAACGAGCTTTAACACATTTTTCACGATAATCCTGGGCTTTCTGGCGAATGCCGGTTTTCAGGGCACACCGCACCCCCAAATGTCATCCGTTGGTGCTCAAACTTTGCGTGGCCGCTTTATCTGACCCGAGGAACTTTCTATGTGATTTTCGAGAATTTTGTTCCGGGACCCCGAATCCCGAAAAACCGTGTATTATACACTTCAATTTCAAATTTGCTCTAAGGTCGACTAACCTCGCTTTTTCTCCCGTTTTTCAATCACGCGTCCGAGCTCATTTCAGGAATCAACCTGTTCGATTTCAGGAATCAACCTGTTCAATTTCAATTTCAAATAACGAGCTTTAACACATTTTTCACAATAATTCGAGTTTCGGCGAATGCTGGTTTGTGGCACACCGGCACACCCAAATGTCTTCCGTTGGTGCTCAAACTTTGCGTGGCCGCTATATCTGACCCGAGGACCTTTCTATGTGATTTTCGAGAATTTTATTCCCGGACCCCTAATCCCGAAACCGTGTATTATACACTTCAATTTCAAATGCTCTAAGGTCGTACTCAAACCCGTTTCTTTTTCTCCCTGTTTTTCAATCACGCGTCCGAGCTCATTTTAGGAATCAACCTGTTCGATTTCAGAATCAACCTGTTCGATTTCAGCCTCAAATAACGAGCTTTAACACATTTTTTCACGATAATCCGAGCTTCTATGAATGCCGGTTTAGTGGCACACAGTGCACCCCAAATGTCTTCCGTTGGTGCTTTAACTTTGCGGGCCGCTTTATCTCGACACGAGAACTTTCTATGTGATTTCCGGAGAATTTTATTCGGGACCCCAAATCCCGAAAACCGTGTATCAGACACTTCAATTTCACCTGCTCAAGGTCGACGAACCTCGTTTTTCTCCCTTTTTTCAATCATGCGTCCGAGCTCATTTCAGAATCAACCTGTTCGATATCAGAATCAACTCGCTCAATTTCGGCCAAATAACGAGCTTTAACACATTTTTCTTGATAATCCGAAGTTTCGGCGAACGCTGGTCAGGCACACCGGCACCCCCAAATGTCTTCCGTTGGTGCTCAAACTTTGCGTGGCCGCTTTATCTGACCCGAGGACCTTTCTATGTTATTTCCGAGACTTTATTCGGACCCTAATCCCGAAACCGTGTATTATACACTTCAATTTTAGCCGCTCTAAGGTCGTACGAACCTCGCTTTTTTTTTCCCTATTTTTCAATCACGCGTCCGAGCTCATTTCAGAATCAACATGTTCAATTTCAGAATCAACCCGTCGATTTCGGCCTCAAATAACGAGCTTTAACACATTTTTCACGATAATCCGAGTTTTCATGCGACGCGGGTTTGTGGTACACCGGCACCCCCAAATGTCTTCCGTTGGTGCTCAAACTTTGCGTGGCCGCTTTATCCACCCGAGGACCTTTCTATGTGATTTTCGATAATTTTATTCCGGACCTTAATCCCGAAAACCGTGTATTATACACTTCAATTTCAAATTGCTAGGAAGGTCGTACGAACCTGTTTCTTTTTCTCCTCGTTTTCAATCACGCGTCCGTGCTCATTTTAGGAATCAACCTCCTCGATTTCGTGAATCAACCTGCTCAATTTCACCAAATAACGAGCTTTAACACATTTTTCACGATAATCCGAGTTTCACGAATGCTGGTTTCAGGGCACATAGCACCCCCAAATATCTTCCGTTGGTGCTCAAACTTTGCGTGGCCGCTTTATCCGACACGAGGAACTTTCTATGTGATTTCCGGAGAATTTTATTCCGGACCCCGAAATCCCGAAAAACCGTGTATCAGACACTTCAATTTCAAATGCTCGAAGGTCGTACGGAACCTCGTTTTTCTCCCTTTTTTTCAATCACGCGTCCGAGCTCATTTCAGGAATCAACCTGCTCGATTTCGAATCAACCTTTCAATTTCAAATTTCAAATAACGAGCTTTAACACATTTTTCACGATAATCCGAGTTTCAAACGCTTGGGAGCCATAGGCACACAGCACCCCCAAATGTCTTCCGTTGGTGCTCAAACTTTGCGTGGCCGCTTTATCTGACCCGAGGACCTTTCTATGTTATTTCCGAGACTTTTATTCCGGACCCGAATCCCGAAAAACCGTGTATTATACACTTCAATTTTAGTCGCTCTAAGGTCGACGAACCTGTTTCTTTTTCTCCCTATTTTTCAATCACGCGTCCTAGCTCATTTCAGAATCAACATGTTCAATTTCAGAATCAACCTGCTCGATTTCAGCCTCAAATAACGAGCTTTAACACATTTTTCACGATAATCCGAGTTTCTATAACGCCGGTTTAGGCACACCGGCACCCCCAAATGTCTTCCGTTGGTGCTCAAACTTTGCGTGACCGCTTTATCTCGCCCGAGGAACTTTCTATGTGATTTCCCAGAATTTTATTCCGGACCCCGTAATCCCGAAACCGTGTATTATACACTTCAACTCAAATCACCTGCTCGTAAGGTCGTGACTGAACCTGGGCTTTTTTCGCCATGTTTTTCAATCACGCGCCCGAGCTCATTCAGAATCAACCCGTTCGATTTCAGGAATCAACCTGTTCGATTTCATCCTCAAATAACGAGTTTTAACACATTTTTCACGATAATCCGAGCCGGACGAATGTCGGTTTGTGGCACATCAGTACCCCCAAATGTCTTCCGTTGGTGCTCAAACTTTGCGTGGCCGCTTATCCACACGAGGAACTTTCTATATGATTTCCGAGAATTTTATTCCGGACCCCAAATCCCGAAAACCGTGTATCAGTACACTTCAATTTCACTGCTCGGAAGGTCGTACCGGAACCTGTTTTTTTCCCTTTTTTCAATCACGCGTCCTCAACTCATTTCAGAATCAACCCGTTCGATTTCAGAATCAACCTCGCTCAATTTCACCAAATAACGAGCTTTAACACATTTTTCACGATAATCCGAGTTTTGGCGAATGCTGGTTTGTGGCACACCAGCACCCCCAAATGTCTTCCGTTGGTGCTCAAACTTTGCGTGGCCGCTTTATCTGACCCGAGGAACTTTCTATATGATTTCCCGAGAATTTTATTCGACCCCAAATCTCAAACCGTGTATCAGAGCACTTCAATTTCACCTCTCGAAGGTCGTACTTTAACCTGCTTTCTTTTTTTCTCCCTTTTTTCAATCACGCCATCCAACTCATTTCAGAATCAACCTGTTCGATTTCAGGAATCAACCTGTTCAATTTCACCAAAATAACGAGCTTTAACACATTTTTCACGATAATCCGAGTTTTTGCAATGCTGGTTTGGGCACACAGTGCACCCCCAAATGTCTTCCGTTGGTGCTCAAACTTTGCGTGGCCGCTTTATCTGACCCGAGGACCTTTCTATGTTATTTCCGGAGATTTTTATTCCGGACCCTAATCCCGAAAAACCGTATTATACACTTCAATTTTAGCCGTCAAGGTCGTACGAACCTCGTTTTTTCTCCCTATTTTTCAATCACGCGTCCGAGCTCATTTCAGGAATCAACATGTTCAATTTCAGGAATCAACCTGTTCGATTTCGCCTCAAATAACGAGCTTTAACACATTTTTCACGATAATCCAGTTTCAACAATGCGGTTTGGCACACCGGCACCCCAAATGTCTTCCGTTGGTGCTCAAACTTTGCGTGACCGCTTTATCTGCCCCGAGGAACTTTCTATGTGATTTCCGGAGAATTTTATTCCGGACCTCGTAGATCTCCCGAAAAACCGTGTATTATAACACTTCAATTTCACTGTTCGAAGGTCGTACCGGAACTCCGCTTTCTTTTTCGCCATGTTTTTCAATCACGCGTCCGAGCTCATTTCAGGAATCAACCTGTTCGATTTCAAGAATCAACCTGTTCGATTTCATCCTCAAATAACGAGCTTTAACACATTTTTCACGATAATCCGAATTTCGGCGAATGCCGGTTTCAGGTACACAGCACACCCCAAATGTCTTCCGTTGGTGCTCAAACTTTGCGTGGCCGCTTTATCTGACCCGAGGACCTTTCTATGTTATTTCCGGAGACTTTTATTCCGGGACCCGAATCCCGAAAACCGTGTATTATACACTCGCAATTTTAGCTGCTCGAAGGTCGCACGAACCCGTTTTTTTTCTCCCTATTTTTCAATCACGCGTCCGAGCTCATTTCAGGAATCAACATGTTCAATTTCAGGAATCAACCTGTTCGATTTCGCCTCAAATAACGAGCTTTAACACATTTTTCACGATAATCCGAGTTTCATCAATGCGGGTTTGTGGCACACCGGCACCCCAAATGTCTTCCGTTGGTGCTCAAACTTTGCGGGCCGCTTATCTGACCGAGGACCTTTCTATGTGATTTTCGGAGAATTTTATTCCGGGACCCCGAATCCCGAAAAACCGTGTATTATACACTTCAATTTCACTATAGGAAGGTCGCACTAACCTGCTTTTTCTCCTGTTTTTCAATCACACGTCCGTGCTCATTTTAGGAATCAACCTGTTCGATTTCAGAATCAACCTGCTCAATTTCACCTCAAATAACGAGCTTTAACACATTTTTCACGATAATCCGAGTTTCGGAGAATGTCGGTTTGGGCACATAGGCACCCCCAAATGTCTTCCGTTGGTGCTCAAACTTTGCGTGGGTCGCTTTATCGACACGAGGAACTTTCTATGTGATTTCCGGAGAATTTTATTCGACCCCAAATCCCGAAAACCGTGTATCAGTACACTTTCAAATTTCGCCGCTCGAAGGTCGTTCCGAACCTGTTTCTTTTTCTCCCTTTTTTCAATCACGCGTCCGAGCTCATTTCAGGAATCAACCTGTTTGATTTCGATTTCGAATCAACCTGTTCAATTTCAATTTCAAATAACGAGCTTTAACACATTTTTCACGATAATCCGAGTTTCGAATGCGGTTTGTTAGGCACACACCCCAAATGTCTTCCGTTGGTGCTCAAACTTTGCGTGGCCGCTTTATCTGACACGAGGAACTTTCTATATGATTTTCGGAGAATTTTATTCCGGACCTCCAAATCCCAAAAAAACCGTGTATCAGACACTTCAATTTCAAACTCGTTCGAAAGTCGACTGAACCTGTTTCTTTTTCTCCTTTTTTCAATCATGTCCAGCTCATTTCAGAATCAACCCTGTTTGATTTCAGAATCAACCTGTTCGATTTCACCTCAAATAACGAGCTTTAACACATTTTTCACGATAATCCGAGTTTCGGGAATGCCGGTTTGGGCACACCGTGCACCCCCAAATGTCTTCCGCTGGTGCTCAAACTTTGCGTGGCCGCTTTATCTGACCCGAGGACCTTTCTATGTTATTTCCGAGACTTTTATTCCGGACCCGAATCTCAAAAACCGTGTATTATACACACTTCAATTTTAGCCGCTCAAGGTCGTCTAACCTCGTTTTTTCTCCTATTTTTCAATCACGCGTCCGAGCTCATTTCAGAATCAACATGTTCATTTTCGTGAATCAACCTGTTCGATTTCTACCTCAAATAACGAGCTTTAACACATTTTTCACGATAATCCGAGTTTCGGGCTAACGCGGGTTTAGGGCACACCGGCACCCCAAATGTCTTCCGTTGGTGCTCAAACTTTGCGTGGCCGCTTTATCTGACCCGAGGACCTTTCTATGTGATTTTCGGATAATTTTATTCCGGGACCTTAATCCCAAAACCGTGTATTATACACTTCAATTTCAAATTCTAGGGAAGGTCGACTGGGAACTCGTTTCTTTTTCTCCCTATTTTTCAATCACGCGTCCGTGCTCATTTTAGGAATCAACATGTTCAATTTCAGGAATCAACCTGTTCGATTTCTACCTCAAATAACGAGCTTTAACACATTTTTCACGATAATCCGAGCTTCATTAAATCGGGTTTGTGGCACACCGGCACCCCCAAATGTCTTCCGTTGGTGCTCAAACTTTGCGTGGCCGCTTTATCTGACCCGAGGACCTTTCTATGTGATTTTCGGATAATTTTATTCTGACCGAAATCTCCGAAAAATCGTGTATTATACACTTCAATTTCACCCGTTCGGAAGGTCGTACGAACCTGTTTTTTCTCCCTGTTTTTCAATCACACGTCCGTGCTCATTTTAGGAATCAACCTGTTCGATTTTAGGAATCAACCTGCTCAATTTCAAATTTCCTCAAATAACGAGCTTTAACACATTTTCACGATAATCCGAAGTTTGGGAAAATCTTCGGTTTGGCACATAGGCACCCCCAAATGTCTTCCGTTGGTGCTCAAACTTTGCGTACGCTATCTGACACGAGGAACTTTCTATGTGATTTCCGAGAATTTTATTCCGGACCCCGAATCTCAAAACCGTGTATTATACACTTCAATTTCACCCGTTCGGAAGGTCGACGAACCTTTTTCTCCCTTTTTTTCAATCACGCGTCCCAGCTCATTTCAGGAATCAACCTGTTCGATTTCAGAATCAACCTTCGTTCAATTTCACCTCAAATAACGAGCTTTAACACATTTTTTTCACGATAATCAGAGTTTCGGCGAATCTTTGGTTTGTGGCACACCAGCACCCCAAATGTCTTCCGTTGGTGCTCAAACTTTGCGTGGCCGCTTTATCTGACCGAGGAACTTTCTATGATGATTTCCGGAGAATTTTATTCCGGACCCCAAATCCCAAAACCGTGTATTATACACTTCAATTTCAAATGTTCGGAAGTAAATCGAACCTCCGTTTCTTTTTCTCCTTTTTTCAATCATGCGTCCGAGCTCATTCAGAATCAACCTGTTCGATTTCAGGAATCAACTCCGTTTTAGCCTCAAATAACGAGCTTTAACACATTTTCCACGATGCAATCGAGTTTTAGGGAATCTTCGGTTTGTGGCTCATGCACCCCAAATGTCTTCCGTTGGTGCTCAAACTTTGCGTGGCAGCTTTATCTGAACCGAGGACTTTCTATGTTATTTCCCTGAGACTTTTATTCCGGGACCCTAATCCTGAAAACCGTGTATTATACACTTCAATTTTAGCCGTTCGGAAGGTCGTACCGGAACCTGTTTCTTTTTCTCCCTATTTTTCAATCACGCGTCCGAGCTCATTTCAGGAATCAACATGTTCATTTTCAGGAATCAACCTGTTCGATTTCGGCCTCAAATAACGAGCTTTAACACATTTTTCACGATAATCCGGAGTTTCGGCGAATGCGGTTTGTGTACACCGGCACCCCCAAATGTCTTCCGTTGGTGCTCAAACTTTGCGTGGCCGCTTTATCGACCCGAGGAACTTTCTATGTGATTTCCGGAGAATTTTATTCCGGACCCCGAAATCCCGAAAAACCGTGTATTATACACTTCAATTTCACCGTTCGGAAGGTCGTCATAGGAACCTGTTTCTTTTTCTCCCTATTTTTCAATCACGCGTCCGTGCTCATTTTAGGAATCAACCTGTTCGATTTCAGGAATCAACCTGTTCAATTTCCAAATTCAAATAACGAGCTTTAACACATTTTTCACGATAATCCGAGTTTCGGCGAATGCTGGTTTGTGGCACACCAGCACCCCCAAATGTCTTCCGTTGGTGCTCAAACTTTGCGTGGCCGCTTTATCTGACCCGAGTAACTTTCTATGTGATTTCCGGAGAATTTTATTCCGGGACCCCAAATCCGAAAACCGTGTATTATACACTTCATTTCGGCCGTTCGGAAAGTCGTACCGGGAACCTGTTTCTTTTTCTCCCTTGTTTTTCAATCATGTTCGAGCTCATTTCGAGGATCAACCTGCTCGATTTCAGTAATCAACCTGTTCGATTCCAGCCTCAAATAACGAGCTTTAACACATTTTTTCACGATAATCAAGGTTTCGGAATCTTTGTTTTTGTGCACAAAACCCCCAAATGTCTTCCGTTGGTGCTCAAACTTTGTGTGGCCGCTTTATCTAACCCGAGGAACTTTCTATGTTATTTCCGGAGAATTTTATTCGAGTTCCGAATCCGAAAAAACCGTGTATTATACACACTTCATTTAGCCGTTCAAGGTCGTCAATTTAACCTCGTTTCTTTTTCTCCCTATTTTTCAATCACGCATCCGAGCTCATTTCAGGAATCAACCTGTTCATTTCAGGAATCAACATGACAATTTCAGCCTCCCGAATAACGACTTTAACACATTTTCACGATAATCCGAGTTTCGGCGAATCGCGGTTTGTGGCCGCACGGCACCCCAAATGTCTTCCGTTGGTGCTCAAATTTTGCGTGGCTGCTTTATCTGACCCGATAAACTTTCTATGTGATTTCCGGAGAATTTTGTTCGGATCGGAATCGAGGCAAGTGTAGTGCTACACTTGATTTTAGCCCGATTCGGAAAGTCGTACCGGAACCTGTTTCTTTTTCTCCCTGTTTTTCAATCATCGTCCGAGCTCATTTCAGATTTTCCAGGGAATCAACCTGTTCGATTTCAATAATCAACACTTGTTCGATTTCAGCCTCAAATAACGAGCTTTAACACATTTTCCCGATAATCCAGGAGTTTCGGTGAATCTTTATTTTGTGGCTTCTGGCACCCCAAATTTCTTCCGTTGGTGCTCAAACTTTGCGTGGCGCTTCATCGACCAGAGGAACTTTCTATGTGATTCAGGGAATTTTATTAGGGACCCCGAATCCGAAAAAGCATGTATTACACTTCAATTTGTAGTTCGGAAGGTCGTATCACGGACTGTTTCTTTTTCTCCTTTTTTTCAATCACGCGTCCGAGCTCATTTCAGGAATCAACATCTCGATTTCAATAATCAACTTTGTTCGATTTCACCTCAAATAAAGCTTTAACACATTTTTAAGCGTGTCAGGGTTTTAGTGAATGGTGGTTTGTAGCACACCGGCACCCCAAATGTCTTCCGTTGGTGCTCAAACTTTGCGTGGCCCACTTTATCTAACCGAAGTAACTTTCTATGTGATTTCGGAAAATTTTTTAAGGGACCCGAATCCTGAAAAATGTATTATACACTTCGATCGTTCGGAAGGTCGTGCAGGAACCCCGTTTCTTTTTCTCTCTGTTTTTCAATCACGCGTCCGAGCTCATTTCAGGGAATCAACTTTGTTTGATTTGAGGGAATCAACTTATTCGATTTCGGCCTCAAATAACGAGCTTTAACACATTTTCACGATAATCGGGTTTGGCGAATCTTTGGTTTGTAGCACACCGCACCCCAAATGTCTTCCGTTGGTGCTCAAACTTTGCGTGGCCGCTTTATCGGCCGGAACTTTCTATGTGATTTCCGAAATTTTGTTAGGGACCCGGAATCCAAAAAGCAAGTGTATTATACACTTCAATTTCGGCCGTTCGGAAGGTCGTGCCGGAACTGTTTCTTTTCTCTTGTTTTTCAATCACGCGTCCGAGCTCATTTCAGGAATCAACCTGTTCGATTTCAGGAATCAACTTGTTCGATTTCGGCCTCAAATAACGAGCTTTAACACATTTTCACGATAATCAGGAGTTTCGGTGAATGTTGGTTTGTGGCACACCGGCACCCCAAATGTCTTCCGTTGGTGCTCAAACTTTGCGTGGCGCTTTATACGACCCGAGAACTTTCTATGTGATTTCGGAGAATTTTATTCCGGGACCCGGAATCTGAAAAACCGTGTATTATACACTTCAATTTCAGCCGTTCGGAAGGTCGTATCGAACCCTGTTTCTTTTTCTCCCTGTTTTTCAATCACGCGTCCGAGCTCATTTCGGAATCAACCTGTTCGATTTCGAATCAACTTTGTTCGATTTCGGCCTCAAATAACGAGCTTTAACACATTTTCACGATAATCAGGAGTTTCGGCGAATCTTTGGTTTGTGGCACACTTTTCCCCAAATGTCTTCCGTTGGTGCTCAAACTTTGCGTGGCCGCTTTATCTAACCCGAGAACTTTCTATGTGATTTCTCCAATTTATGGAGAATTTTATTCAGGGACCGGAATCCGAAAAACCGTGTATTATACACTTCAATTTTAGTAGTTCGGAAGGTCGTACGGAACCTGTTTCTTTTTCTCCCTGTTTTTCAATCACGCGTCCGAGCTCATTTCAGGAATCAACATGTTCGATTTCAGGAATCAACTTTGTTCGATTTATGGCCTCAAATAACGAGCTTTAACACATTTTCACGATAATCAGAGTTTCGGCGAATGCTGGTTTGTGGCACACCGGCACCCCAAATGTCTTCCGTTGGTGCTCAAACTTTGCGTGCCGCTTTATCGACCGAGTAACTTTCTATGTGATTTCCGGAGAATTTTGTTCCGGACCCCAATCCGCAGTGTATTATACACTTCAATTTCCGCCGTTCGGAAGGTCGTACTGGAACCTGTTTCTTTTTCTCCATGTTTTTCAATCACGCGTCCGAGCTCATTTCGGAATCAACTTGTTCGATTTCGGAATCAACTTTGTTCGATTTCAGCCTCAAATAACGAGCTTTAACACATTTTCACGATAATCGAGTTTTCGGCGAATCTTTGGTTTGTGGAACACCGGCACCCCAAATGTCTTCCGTTGGTGCTCAAACTTTGCGTGGCCGCTTTATCGACCTGAGGAACTTTCTATGTGATTTCTTGAGAATTTTATTCGGGACCGGAATCCAAAAAAACGTGTATTATACACTTCATTTCAACGTTCGGAAGGTCGTGTAGGAACCTGTTTCTTTTTCTCCTTGTTTTTCAATCACGCGTCAGAGCTCATTTCGAGGAATCAACTCATTTCGGGAATCAACCTGTTCGATTTCAACCTCAAATAACGAGCTTTAACACATTTTCACGATAATCAGGAGTTTTGGCGAATCTTTGGTTTGTGGCACACCAGCACCCCCAAATGTCTTCCGTTGGTGCTCAAACTTTGCGTGGCCGCTTTATCTGACCAGAGGAACTTTTTATGTGATTTCCGGAGAATTTTATTCCGGGATCCGGAATCTAGAAAAAGCCGTGTATTATACACTTCAATTTCAGGTAGTTCGGAAGGTCGTGCAGGAACCTGTTTCTTTTTCTCCACTGTTTTTCAATCACGCGTCGAGCTCATTTCGAAATCAACCTTCTTCGATTTCAGGAATCAACTTTGTTCGATTTATTATCAAATAACGAGCTTTAACACATTTTCCACGATAATCAGAGTTTGTGAATGCTGGTTTGTAGCACACGGCACCCCAAATGTCTTCCGTTGGTGCTCAAACTTTGCGTGGCCGCTTTATCTGACCCGAGGAACTTTCTATGTGATTTCCGGAGAATTTTGTTCCAGGGACCCCGGAATCCCGAAAAACCGTGTATTATACACTTCAATTTGACCGTTCGGAAGGTCGTGCACGGAACACTGTTTCTTTTTCTTCCTGTTTTTCAATCACGCGTCCGAGCTCATTTCGGGAATCAACCTGTTCGATTTCAGGAATCAACCTGTTCGATTTGAGCCTCAAATAACAAGCTTTAACACATTTTCGATAATCAGAGTTTCGGCGAATTTTGGTTTGTGGCACACCGGCACCCCCAAATGTCTTCCGTTGGTGCTCAAACTTTGCGTGGCCGCTTTATCTGACCCGGGAACTTTCTATGTGATTTCCGGAGAATTTTATTAGGGACCCGGAATCCCAAAAAGCAAGTGTATTATACACTTCAATTTGACCGTTTCGGAAGGTCGTCTGGGACCACTGTTTCTTTTCTCCTGTTTTTCAATCACGCGTCCGAGCTCATTTCGGGAATCAACCTGTTCGATTTCAGGGAATCAACTTTGTTCGATTTCAGCCTCAAATAACGAGCTTTAACACATTTTCACGATAATCAGGAGTTTCGGAGAATCTTTGGTTTGTGGCACAGGCACCCCAAATGTCTTCCGTTGGTGCTCAAACTTTGCGTGGCCGCTTTATCTGACCCGAGGAACTTTCTATGTGATTTCCGGAGAATTTTATTCCGGGACCCCGAATCCCGAAAAACAGTGTATTATACACTTCATTTCGGCCCGTTCGGAAGGTCGTGCGGAACCTGTTTCTTTTTCTCCATTTTTTCAATCACGCGTCCGAGCTCATTTCGGAATCAACTTTGTTCGATTTCAGGAATCAACTTTCGATTCGATTCGGCCTCAAATAACGAGCTTTAACACATTTTCCACGATAATCAGGGTTTCGGAATCTTGGTTTGTGGCACACCGGCACCCCCAAATGTCTTCCGTTGGTGCTCAAACTTTGCGTGACCGCTTTATCGACCGAGGAACTTTCTATGTGATTTAAGAATTTTATTCAGGGACCCGGAATCCGCAAATTTCGTGTATTATACACTTGATTTCGTGACCGTTCGGAAGGTCGTCGACGGAACCTGTTTCTTTTCTCCAACCATTTTTTCAATCACGCGTCCGAGCTCATTTCGAGGAATCAACTTGTTCGATTTCGGGAATCAACTTTTCGATTCGATTTCCCTCAAATAACGAGCTTTAACACATTTTTCACGATAATCGGAGTTTCGGCGAATGTTGGTTTGTGGCACACCGGCACCCCCAAATGTCTTCCGTTGGTGCTCAAACTTTGCGTGGCGCTTTATCTGACCCGAGGAACTTTCTATGTGATTTCCGGAGAATTTTATTCCGGGACCCGGAATCCCGAAAAACCGTGTATTATACACTTCAATTTCGACCGTTCGGAAGGTCGTCTAGGAACCTTTTCTTTTCTCCCTGTTTTTCAATCACGCGTCCGAGCTCATTTCAGGAATCAACCTTTGTTCGATTTCGGGGAATCAACTTGTTCGATTTCAACACCGACCTCAAATAACGAGCTTTAACACATTTTCACGATAATCAGGTTTCGGCGAATCTTTGGTTTGTGGCACCTCGGCACCCCCAAATGTCTTCCGTTGGTGCTCAAACTTTGCGTGGCCGCTTTATCTGACCAGGAACTTTCTATGTGATTTCGGAGAATTTTATTCGGGACCCGGAATCCAGCAAAATCAGTGTATTATACACTTCAATTTCGGCCGTTCGGAAGGTCGTGCCAGGAACTGTTTCTTTTTCTCCCTGTTTTTCAATCACGCGTCCGAGCTCATTTCGGGAATCAACTTGTTCATTTCAGAAATCAACTTTGTTTGATTTGACCTCAAATAACGAGCTTTAACACATTTTCACGATAATCAGAGTTTCGGCGAATCTTGGTTTGTGCACACACACCCCAAATGTCTTCCGTTGGTGCTCAAACTTTGCGTGGCCGCTTTATCGACCCGAGGAACTTTCTATGTGATTTCGGAGAATTTTATTCCAAGGACCCGGAATCTCAGCAGTGTATTATACACTTCAATTTGATAGTAGTTCGGAAGGTCGTCTGGAACTGTTTCTTTTTCTCCCTGTTTTTCAATCACGCGTCCGAGCTCATTTCGGGAATCAACCTGTTCGATTTCAGGAATCAACTTTCGATTTGATTGACCTCAAATAACGAGCTTTAACACATTTTCACGATAATCAGGAGTTTCGTAGAATCTTTGGTTTGTAGGCACACCGCACCCCAAATGTCTTCCGTTGGTGCTCAAACTTTGCGTGGCCGCTTTATCTGACCCGAGAACTTTCTATGTGATTTCCGGAGAATTTTATTCAGGGACCCCGAATCCCGAGCAAAAAGCCGTGTATTATACACTTCAATTTCAGCCCGTTCGGAAGGTCGTGCTGGAACCTGTTTCTTTTTCTCCTGTTTTCAATCACGCGTCCGAGCTCATTTCGGAATCAGCTCATTTCAGAATCAACCTGTTGATTTCAGCCTCAAATAACGAGCTTTAACACATTTTTCGATAATCAGGTTTGTGAATCTTTGGTTTGTAGCACACAGGCACCCCCAAATGTCTTCCGTTGGTGCTCAAACTTTGCGTGGCCTCTTTATCCGACCCGAGGAACTTTCTATGTGATTTCCGGAGAATTTTATTCCGGGAACCCGGAATCCGAAAAACCGTGTATTATACACTTCAATTTCAGCCGTTCGGAAGGTCGTCGGGAACACATTTCTTTTTCTCCTGTTTTTCAATCACGCGTCCGAGCTCATTTCGGGAATCAACCTGTTCGTTCAAATCAATCCTGAAAAACGTTCATTCGATTTCAGCCTCAATAACGAGCTTTAACACATTTTCCACGATAATCAGGAGTTTCGGCGAATCTTTGGTTTGTAGCTTTAACACACCGTCACCCCAAATGTCTTCCGTTGGTGCTCAAACTTTGCGTGGCCGCTTTATCTGACCGAGGAACTTTCTATGTGATTTCCGGAGAATTTTATTCGGGACCGGAATCCGCAAATGTATTATACACTTGATTTCGGTACCCGGAAGGTCGTACGGAACACATTTCTTTCTCCTGTTTTTCAATCACGCGTCCGAGCTCATTTCGGGAATCAACTGTTCGATTTCGGGAATCAACTTTGTTCGATTTCGGCCTCAAATAACGAGCTTTAACACATTTTCACGATAATCAGGTTTGGCGAATCTTTGGTTTGTGGCACAACAGCACCCCCAAATGTCTTCCGTTGGTGCTCAAACTTTGCGTGGCCGCTTTATCGACCCGGAACTTTCTATGTGATTTCAGGAGAATTTTATTCGGGACCCGGAATCCGAAAAAAGCGTGTATTATACACTTCAATTTGACCGTTCGGAAGGTCGTGCGGAACACCTTTCTTTTTCTCCTTTTTTTCAATCACGCGTCCGAGCTCATTTCGGGAATCAACTTTGTTCGATTTCGGGAATCAACTTTGTTCGATTTCGGCCTCAAATAACGAGCTTTAACACATTTTCACGATAATCAGGGTTTCGGCGAATCTTGGTTTGTGGCACACCCGGCACCCCAAATGTCTTCCGTTGGTGCTCAAACTTTGCGTGCCGCTTTATCTGACCCAGGAACTTTCTATGTGATTTCCGGAGAATTTTTATTCGGGACCGGAATCCCAGAAAAAATAGTGTATTATACACTTCAATTTGAGTTCGGAAGGTAAATGGAACCTGTTTCTTTTTCTCCTGTTTTTCAATCACGCGTCGAGCTCATTTGAGCTCATTTTCGATTTCAGGAATCAACTTTGTTCGATTTCGAAATCAACTTTGTTCGATTTGAGAAATCAAATAACTTTAACACATTTTCACGATAATCGAGTTTCGGAATCTTTAGTTTGTGGCACATCGGCACCCCAAATGTCTTCCGTTGGTGCTCAAACTTTGCGTGGCCGCTTTATCGACCAGGAACTTTCTATGTGATTTCGGAGAATTTTATTCGGGACCTCGGAATCCCAGAAAAGCGTGTATATTATACACTTCAATTTCGGCCGTTCGGAAGGTCGTACCGGAACCTGTTTCTTTTTTTCCCTGTTTTTCAATCACGCGTCCGAGCTCATTTCGGGAATCAACCTGTTTCGATTTCAATTTCAATTCGATTTCGACCTCAAATAACGAGCTTTAACACATTTTTCACGATAATCAGGTTTCGGCGAATGATGGTTTGTGGCACACGGCACCCCCAAATGTCTTCCGTTGGTGCTCAAACTTTGCGTGGCCGCTTTATCGACCGAGGAACTTTCTATGTGATTTAGGAAAATTTTATTCGGGACCCCGGAATCCAGAAAAAAGTGTATTATACACTTCATTTGACCGTTCGGAAGGTCGTGCCGGAACCTGTTTCTTTTTCTCCCTGTTTTTCAATCACGCGTCCCGAGCTCATTTCGGGAATCAACTTTGTTCGATTTCAATCAGCTCAAAAATAACGAGCTTTAACACATTTTCACGATAATCAGTTTCGAATGTTTGGTTTGTGGCACACCGCACCCCAAATGTCTTCCGTTGGTGCTCAAACTTTGCGTGGCCGCTTTATCGACCAGGGAACTTTCTATGTGATTTCCGGAGAATTTTATTCGGGACCGGAATCCCAGAAAAACCGTGTATTATACACTTCAATTTCGGCCGTTCGGAAGGTCGTGCGGAACCATTTCTTTTTCTCCCATTTTTTCAATCACGCGTCCGAGCTCATTTCAGGAATCAACCTGTTCGATTTCGGAATCAACTTCGATTTTTCAACCTCAAATAACGAGCTTTAACACATTTTTCACGATAATCCAGGTTTCGGCGAATGTTGGTTTGTGGCACACCGGCACCCCCCAAATGTCTTCCGTTGGTGCTCAAACTTTGCGTGGCCGCTTTATCTGACTCGAGGAACTTTCTATGTGATTTCGGAGAATTTTTGTTAAGGGACCCGGAATCCGAAAAAGCGAGTGTATTATACACTTCAATTTCGGTAGTTCGGAAGGTCGTACCTGGACCTATTTCTTTTTCTCCCTGTTTTTCAATCACGCGTCCGAGCTCATTTCAGAATCAACCTGTTCGATTTCAGGAATCAACTTTGTTCGATTTCCAATCCTTTGTTCGACCTCAAATAACGAGCTTTAACACATTTTCACGATAATCAGGGTTTCGGCGAATGATGGTTTGTGGCACACGGCACCCCAAATGTCTTCCGTTGGTGCTCAAACTTTGCGTGGCCGCTTTATCGACCCGAGGAACTTTCTATGTGATTTCCGGAGAATTTTATTCGGGACCTCGGAATCCCGAAAAACCGTGTATACACTTGATTTTGTAGTTCGGAAGGTCGTACCGGAACCTTGTTTCTTTTTCTCCCTGTTTTTCAATCACGCGTCCGAGCTCATTTCAGGAATCAACCTGTTCGATTTCAGGAATCAACTCGATTTCGATTTCGACCTCAAATAACGAGCTTTAACACATTTTCACGATAATCAGTTTCGGAATCTTGGTTTGTGGCACACCGGCACCCCCAAATGTCTTCCGTTGGTGCTCAAACTTTGCGTGGCCGCTTTATCTGACCCGAGGAACTTTCTATGTGATTTCCGGAGAATTTTATTCCGGGACCCCGGAATCCCGAAAAACCGTGTATTATACACTTCAATTTCAGCCGTTCGGAAGGTCGTACCGGAACCTGTTTCTTTTCCTCCTGTTTTTCAATCACGCGTCAGAGCTCATTTCAGGGAATCAACTTTGTTCGATTTCAGAATCAACTTTCGATTTCAGCCTCAAATAACGAGCTTTAACACATTTTCACGATAATCAAGTTTCGGCGAATGTTTGGTTTGTGGCACAACAGCACCCCCAAATGTCTTCCGTTGGTGCTCAAACTTTGCGTGGCCGCTTTATCGACCCGAGGAACTTTCTATGTGATTTCCGGAGAATTTTATTCGGGACCCGGAATCCAGAAAAATGTGTATTATACACTTCAATTTCAGCCGTTCGGAAGGTCGTGCGGACCCTGTTTCTTTTCTCCTGTTTTTCAATCACGCGTCGAGCTCATTTCGGGAATCAGAGAATCATTTCGATTTCGGGAATCAACTGTTCGATTTGAGCCTCAAATAACGAGCTTTAACACATTTTCACGATAATCAGGTTTTTGGCGAATGTTTGGTTTGTGGCACACCGGCACCCCCAAATGTCTTCCGTTGGTGCTCAAACTTTGCGTGGCCTTTATCGACCGAGGAACTTTCTATGTGATTTCGGAGAATTTTGTTCCGGGACCTCGGAATCCCAAAAGCAGTGTATTATACACTTCAATTTCGACCGTTCGGAAGGTCGTATGGGACCACTGTTTCTTTTCTCCTGTTTTTCAATCACGCGTCCAAGCTCATTTCGGAATCAACTTTGTTCGATTTCAGGAATCAACTGTTCGATTTGACCTCAAATAACGAGCTTTAACACATTTTTCCACGATAATCAGGTTTTGTGAATCTTTGGTTTGTGGCACACCGGCGCACCCAAATGTCTTCCGTTGGTGCTCAAACTTTGCGTGGCCGCTTTATCGACCCGAGGAACTTTCTATGTGATTTTCGGAGAATTTTATTTCGGGACCCCGGAATCCCAAAAAACCGTGTATTATACACTTCAATTTCAGCCGTTCGGAAGGTCGTACTGGAACCTGTTTCTTTTTCTCCTTGTTTTTCAATCACGCGTCCGAGCTCATTTCAGGAATCAACCTGTTCGATTTCAGGAATCAACCTGTTCGATTTCAGCCTCAAATAACGAGCTTTAACACATTTTCACGATAATCAGAGTTTTCGGCGAATCTTTGGTTTGTGGCACACCAGCACCCCAAATGTCTTCCGTTGGTGCTCAAACTTTGCGTGGCCGCTTTATCTGACCCGAGGAACTTTCTATGTGATTTCCGGAGAATTTTATTCGGGACCGGAATCCCGCAGAGTGTATTATACACTTCAATTTCAGCCGTTCGGAAGGTCGTACCGGAACCTGTTTCTTTTTCTCCCTGGTTTTCAATCACGCGTCCGAGCTCATTTCAGGAATCAACCTGTTCGATTTCAGGAATCAAACTGTTCGATTTCAGCCTCAAATAACGAGCTTTAACACATTTTCCACGATAATCAGAGTTTTCAGCGAATGCTTGGTTTGTGGCACACGGCACCCCCAAATGTCTTCCGTTGGTGCTCAAACTTTGCGTGGCCGCTTTATCTGACCCAGGAACTTTCTATGTGATTTCCGGAGAATTTTGTTCAGGACCCCGGAATCCGAAAAACGTGTATTATACACTTCAATTTCAGCCGTTCGGAAGGTCGTCTCACTGTTTCTTTTTCCCTGTTTTTCAATCACGCGTCCGAGCTCATTTCGGGAATCAACCTGTTCGATTTCAGGAATCAACCTGTTTTAACAATTTTTGATTTCGACCTCAAATAACGAGCTTTAACACATTTTCACGATAATCCGAGTTTCGGCGAATGCTGGTTTGTGGCACACCGGCACCCCCAAATGTCTTCCGTTGGTGCTCAAACTTTGCGTGGCCGCTTTATCTGACCCGAGGAACTTTCTATGTGATTTCCGGAGAATTTTATTCCGGGACCTCGGAATCCCAGAAAAATCGTTTATTATACACTTCAATTTCGGTCGTTCGGAAGGTCGTCCGGAACCATTTTCTTTTTCTCCCTGTTTTTCAATCACGCGTCCGAGCTCATTTCAGGAATCAACTGTTCGATTTCAGGAATCAACTCGATTTGATCAAATAACGAGCTTTAACACATTTTCCACGATAATCAGAGTTTCGGCGAATCTTTGGTTTGTGGCACATTCGCACCCCAAATGTCTTCCGTTGGTGCTCAAACTTTGCGTGGCCGCTTTATCGACCCGAGGAACTTTCTATGTGATTTTAGGAGAATTTTATTCAGGACCTCGGAATCTAGAAAAAGTGTATTATACACTTCAATTTCAGCCGTTCGGAAGGTCGTCCCGGAACCTGTTTCTTTTTCTCCCTGTTTTTCAATCACGCGTCGAGCTCATTTCAGAATCAACCTACTCGATTTCAGAATCAACACGATTCATTCGACCTCAAATAACGACTTTAACACATTTTCCACGATAATCAGGAGTTTCGGCGAATGTTGGTTTGTGTACACACACCCCAAATGTCTTTCGTTGGTGCTCAAACTTTGCGTGGCCGCTTTATCTACCCGGAACTTTCTATGTGATTTCAGAGAATTTTGTTCGGGGACCGGAATCCCAAAAAGCAAGTGTATTATACACTTCAATTTCGGCCGTTCGGAAGGTTTCTGGGACCCGTTTCTTTTTCTTCCTGTTTTTCAATCACGCGTCCGAGCTCATTTCGGGAATCAACTTTGTTGATTTCAGAATCAACTTTGTTCGATTTCGGCCTCAAATAACGAGCTTTAACACATTTTCACGATAATCAGAGTTTCGGCGAATTTTGGTTTGTGGCACACCGGCACCCCCAAATGTCTTCCGTTGGTGCTCAAACTTTGCGTGGCGCTTTATCGACCCGAGGAACTTTCTATGTGATTTCCGGAGAATTTTTTCCAGGACCCGGAATCCCAGAAAAAAGTGTATTATACACTTGATTTCGGCCGTTCGGAAGGTCGTCTTGGACCTGTTTCTTTTTCTCCCATTTTTTCAATCACGCGTCCGAGCTCATTTCAGGAATCAACCTGTTCGATTTCAGAATCATTTCAAATTTTCGATTTCAAATCAGCTCAAATAACGAGCTTTAACACATTTTCCACGATAATCAGGGTTTCGGAATCTTTGGTTTGTGGCACACGGCACCCCAAATGTCTTCGTTGGTGCTCAAACTTTGCGTGGCGCTTTATCGACCAGGGAACTTTCTATGTGATTTTCGGAGAATTTTGTTCCGGGACCGGAATCCGGAAAAACCGTGTATTATACACTTCAATTTCAGCCGTTCGGAAGGTCGTACGGGAACCTGTTTCTTTTTCTCCCTGTTTTTCAATCACGCGTCCGAGCTCATTTCAGGAATCAACCTGTTGTTTTCAGGAATCAACCTTGTTCGATTCAGCCTCAAATAACGAGCTTTAACACATTTTCACGATAATCCAGTTTTCGGAATCTTTGGTTTGTGGCACACACCACCCCAAATGTCTTCCGTTGGTGCTCAAACTTTGCGTGGCCGCTTTATCTGACCCGAGGAACTTTCTATGTGATTTCGGAGAATTTTGTTCAGGACCGGAATCAGAAAAGCCGTGTATTATACACTTCAATTTGCCGTTCGGAAGGTCGTAGGAACCTGTTTCTTTTTCTCCTGTTTTTTCAATCACGCGTCCGAGCTCATTTCAGGAATCAACCTGTTCATTTCAGGAATCAACCTCTTCGATTTCACCTCAAATAACGAGGTTTTAACACATTTTCCACGATAATCAGGAGGTTGGCGAATGTTTGGTTTGTGGCACACCAGCACCCCCAAATGTCTTCCGTTGGTGCTCAAACTTTGCGTGGCCTTTATCTACCCGAGGAACTTTCTATGTGATTTCCGGAGAATTTTGTTCCGGGACCCCGGAATCCCAAAACAAGTGTATTATACACTTCAATTTCAACCGTTCGGAAGGTCGTTCCGGAACCTGTTTCTTTTCTCCTGTTTTTCAATCACGCGTCGGCTCATTTTAGGAATCAACCGATTTCAATAATCAACTTGTTCGATTTCATCCTCAAATAACGAGCTTTAACACATTTTTCACGATAATCGAGTTTCGGCGAATCTTGGTTTGTGCACACGGCACCCCAAATGTCTTCCGTTGGTGCTCAAACTTTGCGTGGCGCTTTATCGACCCGAGGAACTTTCTATGTGATTTTTGAGAATTTTGTTCGGGACAGGAATCCAGAAAAAACGTGTATTATACACTTCAATTTGTACCGTTCGGAAGGTCGTCAGGAACCTGTTTCTTTTTCTCCCTGTTTTTCAATCACGCGTCCGAGCTCATTTCGGGAATCAACCTGTTTGATTTCAGCCTCAAATAACGAATAACGCTTTAACACATTTTCACGATAATCAGGGTTCGTGAATCTTTGGTTTGTAGCACACCGCACCCCAAATGTCTTCCGTTGGTGCTCAAACTTTGCGTGGCCGCTTTATCGACCCGAGGAACTTTCTATGTGATTTCCGGAGAATTTTTTTCGGGACCCCGGAATCCAGAAAAACAGTGTATTATACACTTCAATTTCAGCCGTTCGGAAGATCGTACCGGAACCTGTTTCTTTTCTCCCTGTTTTTCAATCCGCATCAAGAGCTCATTTCAGGAACCAACCTGTTCGATTTCAGGAATCAACCTGTTCGATTTCGGCCTCAAATAACGAGCTTTAACACATTTTCACGATAATCAGGGTTTCGTGAATCTTGGTTTTGTGCACACCGGCACCCCCAAATGTCTTCCGTTGGTTCTCCAAACTTTGCGTGGCGCTTTATCGACCCGAGGAACTTTCTATGTGATTTCACAATTTTATTCCCGGACCCGGAATTCCGAAAACGTGTATTATACACTTCCAATTTCGGCCGTTCGGAAGATCGTAAATGAAACCTGTTCATTTTCTCCTATTTTTCAATCACGCGCGTTCATTTGCAAAATTCAGGAATCAACTTGTTCGATTTCGACCTCAAATAACGAGCTTTAACACATTTTCCACGATACTCGAGTTTCGGCGAATGCTGGTTTGTGGCACACCGGCATCCCAAATGTCTTCCGTTGGTGCTCAAACTTTGTGTGGCGCTTTATATGACCGAGGGCAGAGTTTCTATGTTATTTCGGAGAATTTT
>NW_027413451.1:0-42573 GCF_048544455.1 Silene latifolia | reverse complement strand
GTAGATCTATATACTAACATACTCATATATGTTTTATTTTAATTTGTCATAAAATAAAATGGTGATCTTATGCATGCAAACTACTAAACAATATAAAGAAGAAATCATCATCTTACATTGGATGTTTCGGATTTTATGGGCACAAGTGAGTTCTCCTACTCACTTGTTCTTGAGCTCTCCAAATGGAAGAACAATGATTCAAGTATAGAATCCCTCCCAAAAGCATATACCCAAGGAAACCTCTTAATAACCAATATTATTTAGATCTAGTAATAATATTAGTTTTACTATAAAATTGACACAATATAAATTGCAATTTTACTCTTGAATATTTCGATCAAGAGAGGAGATTATGTGAGTTTTATTTCTCTAGATTTCATAAGATGTAGAGAAAGATACATTTCTTACACTAGAAAATTAGATGTGTAAAAATGATGAATGAATCTTGAAAAGAAAAACTCTCTTTTCTTTTCTCATATGGTTGGCCGAAATTGGCTTGGGTAGGATGGCCAATACCTTTTGTTTTTGCTCTTCTCAAAAGCTTAGGTTTGCATGCCTACTTATTAGCTTTCATTATTGTGTTTATACTTAAACAATTAACACAATTTCCACTAACTCCCTCCATAATTTCGGTATGTATCAATAAAATGGGAGGTCCATTTTATTTTGTCATTTGTCAATTTGTCACATGTAACATGTTACATGACATGTCACATTGTAATGTATTTTTAACTTATTAAAAATCAACATACTCATAAAATATGTCATTTACAAAATCGACTAGTAATTCGTAATTACTTGTACCAAAAGTTTTTCCAAATTATAAATTACAACATTCTGTATTTATAATAATTTTTTTTCATTCCGTTTCAATTGTTTATGTAAACAATGATTTCATCTAAGTAATAAAACAATTCGATTACTTAGACCGTGTCTCATTTAATCATATTTACAATAAGATACGTAAATTATACTCACAAAATCATCCGTCAATTTTAAGCAATTTAATTAACTCGTATCGGTATATGATTAATTAAATAATCAATTAAGAGTATTTCCCTATAGGTATGACCTAAGGGGATCAACTGATCACCACCGTCGCACGACAGTAATGTCAAACTCTAGTCACCAATCATTACCGATATGTGTGGACCATTTGACTGTAAAATATTACAACCCACATGTATTCTTAAAATGAGATTTAATAATGATATTTAAATCATGTGATCGCACTATTGTTGAGGACACATTTCCCAACAATCTACCACTTGTCCTCGACAAGTGTGCGTCACCAATTCTCTTGTCCTATTACTATCTCCCACTCAATGCAAGGTGTCTTTCAGGTCGTACTTGCAAGTGATCATATCGAGAGTGGTTTCCTCGA
Organism: Silene latifolia; assembly: GCF_048544455.1. Lineage (NCBI taxonomy): Eukaryota > Viridiplantae > Streptophyta > Magnoliopsida > Caryophyllales > Caryophyllaceae > Silene > Silene latifolia. Next base: position 41,189 of record NW_027413451.1, on the reverse strand, counting down.
TCTGGAGAATAACTGTTTGACCGGATTTATCCACTCTGGATACCTTCGGAGCGTGGCCACGCATTTTCAGTTCATTACTCCTCGAGTGGCCATGAGATATTGTTTTAACCCTGACAAGGGGATGGACAATTCCTATCGCACTCATTCCCTTCGACTAGCCACAGCCATCATAACCCAAAATATGCCCATTTGACCCCATTTACGAAGGTCGTAGTAACACAAATCAAAGTTAATCTGAAACAGTGCCATCTTAGGTGAATAGTCTTTAGTCAAAAGAATCGACTCATTAGAATACTATAGTAGCTCTCGCCAAGACCAGGCTATATAAATTGCCAGAACTCTATAAGCGGTCATAAGGCCCGACAAAGTTTTCCTAACAGATCTTTATGTGATCGATCTGTCATCTCACATGACTGTATGGCACTTGAACTTGCCATCAATCGCATCACACTCTAGTCACTTCGAGACGTCACCTCATACAAGTGACTATGGGCGAATACAATGCTAATCCGTGTTCACTTTAACGGGGTTCAATTGTCTCCACAACCCGTTTGGATGTAACAAAGTATAATAAAAGAGTTTTAAAGTAAAACTCGAACGACAAATGCGATTATCACATATGAATAGTCAATGCCTGATTACTATTTATGTTCTGTAATCTAATTTGATCTTGTACGTAGTTGTTCATTTCAATTCAATTGAAATGACATGACTCATCATGTTTAGCCTTTGAGAAGGCTTTGGTTAGTAGGTTTTATCAACTTCTTGTACCTTACTCAACCTTACTACATACTCGTTTTCCTTTGTAATGTATACATTTGCATTACAAAACTTTCTGAGTACGTGTCGAGATCCAATCAAGACATAGACCCTCTAGCCTAAGAATAGCTCCCACTGTTTTCACAGTGTGCATGACTCATCTTTCTTGCACATCTCATGATCGCAAGTGTACTCAATTTCCGTTATAAATATCTCTCATTGTTCTTTATTGCCTAGAACGATTCTAGAAAATCTACTTCTTAATTAACATTGCCACAATGGTATCTTAACCATCCTAATGTGTTTTGATTATGGTTTTGTCGGAAACCATGCGCAATCTCAATTGTCAATTGTCACTTGTGTAACACCCTTACACAAAATTGCATCATAAACACTTTGCATCATAGCCTTAATGTCTGCTGACAGCACTTAAGGGTAATCTTTATGGCTTACTTGGTAAAGATTACTTAAATTCGATTTTGAAAACAATTCATCATACTCAAAGCATATGAAGTGTTATACATCATTTCTCATTTAATTGATCCGGTAGCGGAAGCAAATGAAATCAATCAAATATGTTCAAATTAATTGAACTAGTCATGAATCTTATCAACATAAGACTTCTTATTGACGCTAATATCATGTGGATTTATCTTCATAAATCCGGATAATAAAGATGTATTATAATATCAGAACACCCCCATACTCCAAGTGCCTTACCAGGACCACTCGGGTATGAAGACATCACCATCTCGGTGCCTTAGGTATGATAATCAAATAGACAAAAATGAAACAATGTTTATTATAAATAGTTTAATGAATAAGTACAATCCTCAAAACCAAACCAAAGTACGATACAATATTCTCAAATGACCTGTTTTCTAATCAAATGTAAATAAACTAAGGCTACAAATGAAGACTCCTATCATCCGTCGTGGCATCCCGACTATCTCGGTACTCATCTCAATACCTGCTCAATATCTGCTCACCATCCCCGAATGGATCACCGCAGTTTACAAAACAACACCGGGGTCGATCTAATCACACAATCAATATGGATAACAATAATAAGATACGCAGACAATTTGAACCGTCACACACACACACACACCAACTCCGAACATCTCAATACTTGATCCCACTGGACTACCGCTAGTGGGGGACCGCAGCCGTTCCCACCTAAGCCCCGCTCATCATATTGAGCGATAACCCCGTCCCATTAATGTGCACATCCCCTTCCGTGGCGGGTTCCACAAAGGGCGAAACTAGGGCGTGAAGTCACTCCCGCAAGTGACCCCACTCAGCCGAGAACGCATCTCGAGAACCACAGACAACCAATCACAATTACAATCACAATCACAATCATCATATCAACAAACTAACTACAAAGACATCACCAATATCCCATTATGGGACTAATACTGAGTAGGAAATCCTACCTGGAAAGCACAACAAGCAGACGGTATCTACAGCTGTATCAAAACGCCTCTTCTACGAATCCTCCTCCTATCATATAGCACATAAAGACTACACATCACATACTACTCATAAAAAAAACCCCCAAACCCTAAATTAGGGTTTAACCAAACTTAGCAAAACATTATAAAAATTGTATTAAAAGCTTACCCTCGACGCAAGGAACTCAACGATACGAACTACGACACGAACCGACCGTCTGAACTCCGGGAATTGCTAAGAATGCGATTAGGAAGATAAAGTGGCTGCTTTCTTTCTTAAACAGGTTTTAGGTTTTGTAAAAGTGATTTAAGACAATGAAGATTATGTTTAAATACCTTAATCGCATAATTAACAAAACCCGAGAAAAACTCCCCGTAAACCGGACACTCGATCGAGTACCCAAGGTACTCGATCGAGTACCCCCTTACTCGATCGAGTACCCCAGCTACTCGATCGAGTACCCAACAGTCGAAACTATTTTATTTTCGCAACTTGCCCTTACTCGACAGAGTAAGGGCTACTCGATAGCGTACCCCAAGACATATAAATACGGAGTATTACAGTCTTCCCTCCTTAAAAGGAACTTCGTCCCCGAAGTTCAAACCACTACTAAACAAAGGTACACCCCTAACATTCCCGACTCAGCAACCGAACAGAAAACATGATACTAACCCAACTTATCCCGACAACCATCCCGACACAACATATAAAAGGTGTATAAAACTCTTAAAACTGCTCGCGATCATCTCCTACCCCCCTAAAAGAAACAAGGTTACGTCCCCGTAACCATACATACCTGATCAAAAAGGAAAGGGTAACGCTCTTTCATGATATCCTCTGCCTCCCATGTAGCTTCCTCAGTCTCGTGGTTAGACCAAAGGATCTTGAGCAAAACTGTCTCACCACTCCTGGTCTTTCGAACCTTTCGGTCTAGGATCTGTTTAGGCACCTCAAGATATGATAAGGACTCATCTAGCTCTAAGCTCTCTGCCTCCAACACATGTGACGGGTCACTCACATACTTCCGCAGCTGCGATACGTGAAACACATTATGCACTCTCTCCAACTTCCCCAACTCGCTCTAAGATCTCATATGGCCCTATAAACTTCTGACTTAGCTTGCCTTTCTTCCCAAATCTCATAACTCCACGCATCGGAGACACTTTCAGAAGAACCTTGTCCCCAACTTGAAATTCTATGTCCCGACGATGTAGATCTGCATAACTCTTTTGTCGATCCTGGGCTGCTCTCATCCGTTCCCTGATCATCTTAATCTGTTCCACCATCTCATGCACCATCTCTGGTCCTAAAACCACTGCCTCAACACTATCGTCCCAACAGATTGGACTCCTACACCTCCTCCCATACAAAGCCTCAAACGGTGCCATACCTATACTGGTTTGATAGCTGTTGTTGTAAGAAAATTCTATCAAGTCCAACCTCTGCTCCCAGCTACCACCAAAATCCATCACACAAGCTCGCAACATATCCTCATGGGTCTTGATTGTTCTCTCGATCTGCCGTCTGCGCGGGATGAAATCTTGTACTCATCTTCAAATTTGTTCCCAACGATTCCTGCAACTCCTTCCAAAACCTCGATATAAACCTCGCATCTCTGTCGGACACTATGTCCTTAGGGACTCCATGTAACTTAAGCACGTTCTTTCGATAGGCCATAGCCGATTGTGCCTTAGTCCATGTATCTTTCATTGGAACAAAGTGAGATGACTTGGTCGACGATCCACTATCACCCAAATCATGTTGTTACCTTGTTGACTCTTAGGCAAACCCACAATGAAATCCATGGAAATGGATTCCCACTTCCACTCAGGCACCTCTAAAGACTGAATCTTACCTTGTGGTCTTCTCTGTTCCCCTTTAACTCTTTGGCAGGTCAAACAGCGGGACACAAACTCAGCTGTCTCTTTCTTCATCCCAGGCCACCAAAACGTTTTCTTCAAATCCTTGTATAACTTGTCTCCACCTGGATGAACTGAATATGGTGTGCAATGCGCTTCTGTCATGATCGTCTTTTTCAACTCCTCATCATTAGGAACACACCACCTACCATCAAACCTCAAACTACCATCTGTATGAATAGAAAACCGGGACATTGTCCCTTTCTCTACTCCACCTCTCCACTCAACTATCTTAGGATCCAAAGCCTGTTTATCCCGAATGTCGTCATAAAACTCCAGATGTACCGTCATATCACCCATGGCATCTCCTTTCTGCATCATATGTATCCCAAAGCTCGCTACCTCATCCCTCAGCCTCATCAAAGATAGAGCTGTACACAAGGAATGTACACTCTTCCTACTCAAAGCATCAGCTACAACGTTGGCCTTCCCTTCATGGTAGATGATTTCCATGTCGTAGTCGCCAATCAACTCCATCCATCTCCTCTGTCTCATGTTCAACTCCTTCTGCGTGAAGATGTACTTAAGACTCTTGTGGTCAGAAAATACCTTAAAGATCGCTCCATAAAGGTAATGTCTCCAAATCTTGAGAGCAAACACCACTGCACCCAACTCCAGATCATGAGTAGGGTAATTCTCCTCATAAGGCTTCAACTGCCTAGAAGCATAGGCAATCACTTTACCGTTCTGCATCAACACACATCCCAACCCATTCTTCGAGGCATCCGTATAAACCTCAAAATTCTCGCTCCCTTCAGGCAATGCGAGGACAGGAGCTGTGGTCAAACGCTCCTTTAATGTTTGGAACGCCGTCTCACAACTCTCATCCCAACGAAACCTGTTCTCTTTCCTCATCAACGCTGTCATCGGTCTAGCTATCTTGGAGAAATCTTTCACGAACCGTCTGTAGTATCCAGCTAAACCCAAGAAACTTCTAACCTCAGCGACATTCTTCGGTGCTTCCCACCTTGTCACTGCCTCAATCTTCGCCGGATCCACAGCTACCCCATCCTTAGAGTTTACATGCCCCAGAAAGGCAAGTTTCTCTAACCAGAACTCACACTTGGACAGCTTAGCATACAACTCATGATCCCTCAAAGTCTGCAACACGATCCTCAGATGCTCCTCATGCTCCTCCTTAGTCTTAGAGTAGACTAAGATGTCATCGATAAACACTACTACAAACCGATCCAAGAACTGTAAAGATTCTATTCATCAAATCCATAAACACTGTTGGCGCATTAGACAACCCAAACGGCATCACCACATACTCATAATGGCCATACCTTGACGTGAAAGTGTCTTCGGTATGTCCACCTCTCTAATCTTCACCCGATGGTACCCCGACCTCAAATCAATCTTAGAAAAGACTGCTCACCGCTCAACGATCAAACAGGTCATCTATCCTTGGCAAAGGATACTTGTTCTTTATCGTCACACGGTTCAGCTCCCTGTAATCTATGTATAGCCTCAAACTCCCATCTTTCTTTTTCACGAAGAGAACTGGTGCTCCCCAAGGCGATACACTTGGTCTAATGTATCCCTTCTCTATCAAATCATCCAACTACGTCCTAAGCTCCTCCATCTCCTTAGGACCCATACGGTACGGTGCTTTAGAGATTAGCCCCGTCCCTGGCTTCAATTCTACGGTGAAATCTATCTCCCTCTTCGGTGGCAAACCCGGAATCTCCTCTGGGAAAACATCTGCAAACTCTCCCACCACTGGTATCTCGTCAACTGCCGGGCTCTCTATCCGGTCATCTCTCACATGGCACAAAATCAGAGGACATCCCTTCCTCGAATACGACTTCAAGGTGACAATTTGCAATCAACTTGACTTTGGGTTTGACTAGAAACCCACGGTAAGACACACTAACACCCTTTGGACCTCTTAAAGACACTTTCTTTTGATGACAGTCTATCTTAGCTTTATACTTTCCTAACCAATCCATCCCAACTATCATCTCAAAACCGTTAAAAGGAAACTCTAGCAAGTCTACAGGGAAATCGACTCGCCCAACTATCAAAGATACATCTCTAAACAACCTCCCACACGATACAGACTCACCCGAAGGTATGAAAACTTGCTCACTAATAGACTCATATACTCTCAAACCCAACTGTTTTACATGACTCGAAGACACAAACGACTGAGAAGCCCCCGAATCAAACAAAACAAACGTAGGAATACCGTTAACAAGGAATGTACCGGTGATAACGTGCGCATCCTCCTCAGCTGCCTTCTTCTCCATCATGAACAACTTGCCATCGGTCTTCTGCCCACCTCCCGGACAAGATTAGCGATGCGGTCGGCTTAGCACCCGACCCTTGATTGTTGTTGTTGTTCGTCGGTGTCTTCGATAAGAATTACCGCCGTTGCGGTTGCCTCCACTCTGTAACTCTAACTTCCCGGTTTGGCCATGATCCAGCCGGTGTTGCTCGCGGCTCACGAGTCTCCGGAAAGATCCGGTGCGGTCGTGCACTCATGTCTCTTGTGGCCTACGCCACCACAACCAAAGCAGGTCACTCCCCAACTATTACTCACACTCCCACGGCCACGCCCAAAGGAAGCCCCAGCACTAAACCCAGACCCAGAAGAAAATCCTTTAGACTGATTGTGGTTGCCTTTCTTGTGATTCGATTGGCCACCACCCTCGCTCTCAGACTTCCTCTTCTCACCACCTGATCTCTCCTGAGCCATCTCCACCAACCTCTCAACTCTTACAGCCCTCTCATAAGCTTCCTTAACATCGGTAAGGATCCCCACGGGTAACTTATCCATAATCGTGGTAGTCAACCCTCTCTCAAACCTCAATGCCAGGTTCTCCTCACTCAAACCCATATCCTCAACATACCTGGACTTCTCATTGAACTGTCTGTAGTACTCGGCTCTGAGACATCTCGTGATCATCTTAAACTTATCAAACTCTTCCCTCAACTTACTCCTCACATGCTCCGGTACGAACTCCTTCCTCACAGCCCTACGAAACTCCTCCCAAGGTATAGCAGGTAAGCCTTGGTTGGTGTATATCTCCTTAGCACTCACCTTCACTGAATCCCACCACTTGCCTGCTGCCTCCCTCAGATAGAACGCAGCCTGTTCCACTCTCATCTCATCAGGGCAATGAACCAAGTCTAGGATGTTCTCCATCTCTCTCAGCCAACTATCAAGCAGATTAGGTTCCCCAACCCCCTTGTATTCTTTCGGGTTAAACCTCGCGATGTAGAGGCTGATTTTAGAATGATCAACCTCCTTCTCCTTACTCTTATCCTTGTCCTCATTCACTCTCTTCAGGGTCTCAGTAAGAGCATCCTGGTGCTCTAACATCTTAACGATGTCATCCGTGGTCATAAGCTCAGCTCTCGCATACAAAGCAGTTCTCTTGGGCGGCATCTTGAAGCTATATAAGAAAGGGGTAAACATAAACACACGTACTAAACTTCAAAACACGAAAACACGATGCCCAGAACCCACTCGATCGAGTTCCCAAACACACTCGATCGAGTAACGGGCTACTCGATCGAGTTCCCCCACGTACTCGATCGAGTACCCAAACTCCAGAACCAAACAGACCTTCTGATCTCTTACCTACTCGATCGAGTATCTAGGCTACTCGATCGAGTGGCCCCCTACTCGATCGAGTACCCCTAGTTACTCGATCGAGTGCCCCAAAACTCGATTCTGGACTCAAAATCGCCAAAAACCCACCCGATCGAGTCAGTCTCACTCGATCGAGTACCACTAATACGTAAGAGCTACCCGCATATTACGTCATATACTAACATGCTAAACTTTATAAAACCACATGATATCATAATAAATATGCTACGCATCTATTCTACTATCAACGAGATCAATTCATCATGCTATTAAAGCCACATTGTAAACATCCAACATGTTATTCCAACATCATGTCTACACATATATTACTTTTCTTTCATATTCTCAACTTCTCCTTCAACATCCAACAATCACACACTTCATCACATTGTTAACAAGTTAACCAAGCACACATATGACTCGACAAACGCTTTCCCATGTGACCGGTTCAAAGTTGTAGGGCGACCCCGCGACTTTAGGACGTCTCCCAAGCCTTTGCACTAGCTCCTACAACTTTTACCCCGGGTTCATTTTAATTGACTCCCTATGTTCATTAAGTTCATTGGTTACAGGTTTCAGGATCGTCGCTCTGATACCATTTGTAACACCCCCATACTCCAAGTGCCTTACCAGGACCACTCGGGTATGAAGACATCACCATCTCGGTCGCCCGAGGTATGATAATCAAATAGACAAAACATAAATAATGTTTATTATAAATAGTTTAATGAATAAGTACAATCCTCAAAACCAAACCAAAGTACGATACAATATTCTCAAATGACTGTTCTAACTGAAATGTAAATAAACTAAGGCTACAGCGGAAGACTCCTATCATCTGTTGTGGCATCCCAGCTATCCCAGTACTCATCTCAATACCTGCTCAATATCTGCTCACCATCCCCGAATGGATCACCGCAGGTTTACAAAACAACACCGGGGTCGGTACTAATCACACAATCAATATGGATAACAATAATAAGATACGCAGACAAATTTGAACCGTCACACACACACACACACCAACTCCCAACATCTCAATACCGACCGTCCACCGGACCCATTACGCGATGGGGACCGGCACGTTCCCACCTAAGCCCCGCTCATCATACGAGCGATAACCCCGTCCCATTAATGTGCACATCCCCTTCCGTGGCGGGTTCCACGAAGGGCGAAACTAGGGCGTGAAGTCACTCCCATGTGACCCCACTCGGTACCGAGAACGCATCTCGAGAACCACAGACAACCAATCACAATTACAATCACAATCACAATCATCATATCAAGAACTAACTACAAAGACATCACCAATATCCCATTATGGGACTAATACCGAGTAGGAAATCCTACCCGGAAAGCACAACAAGCAGACGGTATCTACAGCTGTATCAAAACGCCTCTTCTACGAATCCTCCTCCTATCATATAGCACATAAAGACTACACATCACATACTACTCATAAAAAAAACCCCCAAACCCTAAATTAGGGTTTAACCAAACTTAGCAAAACATTATAAAAATTGTATTAAAAGCTTACCCTCGACGCAAGGAACTCAACGATACGAACTACGACACGAACCGACCGTCTGAACTCCGGGAATTGTTAAGAATGCGATTAGGAAGATGAAGTGGCTGCTTTCTTTCTTAAACAGGTTTTAGGTTTTGTAAAACTGATTTAAGACAATGACGATTATGTTTAAATACCTTAATCGCATAATTAACAAAACCCGAGAAAAACTCCCCGTAAACCGGACACTCGATCGAGTACCCAAGGTACTCGATCGAGTACCCCCTTACTCGATCGAGTACCCCAGCTACTCGATCGAGTACCCAACAGGTCAGAAACTATTTTATTTCGCAACTTGCCCTTACTCGACAGAGTAAGGGCTACTCGATAGAGTACCCCAAGACATATAAATACGGAGTATTACAAATACTCCAAAAGTCTTATATCATTCGCAATGATCAATATGTCATCCACATATAAGACTAATTAAAAATTCCGTAACTCCCACTAAACTCCATGTATAAACACAACTTCTCGACTTATCGAGAAAAGTTTTATCACATGATCAAAATGTTGACTCCAACTCATTGATGTCCTACTTAAGATTCTCTCTTAAGTTTCACATTATCTTAGGATTGCAAGAATCTATAAAACTCATGACATGTATTGAATACATTCCTCTTATTGAAGAAGTGTGTTTTAGATTCACTTGCTGTATGCATATCCTCATAATGAAACACAATCCCTAAGAAGATCCAAATAGACTTAATCATTTCAATTAGTGCAAAACCCTTTGCAACCAATCTTGCTTTGAAATATCTCTTTATTAGTGAAAAACCCTTTGTCACTAATCAAGCCCTTTCGTTTCGGATTTTCATGGCTCTAAGCCTTGTATTGAGTTGTGACTTAAACACTCTTATGTAAGTCATATGTTCATTACTTTCTAGAAGTAATCAACTTGAATCAAACAATTTCTTTTGTAAGTTATAAGCTCTTTACTTTCTTAAAAGTAGCATGAATTCATCATTTTTAACAAGTGACGAATTTAACCTCCTAGGTTTGCAAGAAACAATGTCTTACACAAAACATCTCATGTAGCCAAGAAAGACCAGTTTCTTGCGACATACCATTCTCTGTGGCATTCTTTGTGGCTCTTGAATAATTTCTCTCACTCTGTCTTCTAAAAATAAACTTGTATTTTAGAAAGACAGTTTCACGAGCCGCAAACCCGTCGTACTCGTGATAAATGAGGGGAAAAATGAGCATTTGTTTCTTGTAAAACTTACAAACATGGTACCCTTACCATTTCATATCTCATATGATTCGATTTAGTGGAAAAATAATTTAGACAAAATGATAAAATCCCCAAAAGGATCAAGTAACTCAAAATAACTTGATCGAAGTCCAAACCGTATCGAATAGCGTTTGAATTCTTATCCAATCATACATTATCCCATAATGCGTGTTAAGAGAGATTAATTTGTGATACTATATCACAATTCATTTGGTTTATATCAAAGTCTTCACTTTGATAATCCCATCACGACTAAATTGTGATTACTTGAACTCTTTGAAATTCTTCAAAGATTTCTCTATTTACCTTATTAAGTGAATATATTAGTGTCAACTTAAATCGTTGGTAAAAGATAATGATCAACCTATTTTGGATAGATGATTTACAACCTCGATCTCCTTTTCAACCAAAAGGCATGAGACATCTTGCTTTGAATACAAGATACGCATATATCATTAACAATCTAATGGTTTCAAGAGTACTCGATAACTCTTTGCATTCATCATTCCAAAATTTAAGGTTTAATCTTGGGTTACCAATTTGAGTCTTGTATCATCTTCATGATATATCATTCTAGTTTGGTTTAGAATATACTCACCTTGATGATGGGCTAGCCATACATCAAATCGTGGTGTATAGGGTCACAAAAGTGAAAACCTCTTTTGTATCTTAACAAGTTTATATTCTTATTTAGAGTTTATGCACTTAATAGTCACAATTAAGTACAACTTTAAATCCAAAAGCTAGATTGAGTACACAATGACTCTATCTCTCATCATTATTGTTGCTAGTCGTCATATTGTAATCATCCTATGTGTCGAATACAATGATGAAAACCTCCACTGGTTTCTAATATTGACGAATTAGTACTAGCAAAATTTATGTTTAATCAAATAAACATTTAAAGAAGAAGGTCCCATTAGATGTCCCACAACTAACTTGTTGATTCTTCAATAATTTGGGGTAGTTTTCTTTCTAGTGTCCAACATTTAAGACAATGGAAACTTTATCGGTCGGGATTGATAGGTTTAGTATCGTCATTCCTCAATGACTTTACTTTTAACATTACCTTGTATCAATTCCTTTACTTCTTGAACCTCGTCCTCATCTTAACGGTTAAAGAGAATGCTCCCACTCATTTCAATAAGTCTTTGCTTTGAGAAGAAAAATTGAATTCATGAAGATTACTCTTCATTTGTTCGTTTGTCTTAAAACTTTCATTGAAGTGGTTGCGTTATTTTGGTCAATTTTGATTTCCAACAAATCTAGTTACCAAAACAATTTATCGCTTCAAGGTACTTAATTCAATTAAGTATATGAATAACAATCCATTGTCAGTAGATGTGTTAGTCAAGAATCAAAAACCTGTTTGATAATGAATAACTTTAATCTATACTCTTTGCAAGAGATCCTTAGCAATGGTTCATATGAGGTTTTAGAAGCAAATTCATATTTGTCTTTAGTTACGATGTTTTAATGGGGATTTGAATCAAAAACGAAATGATATCGTATATGAATTGTGGTAAAGAAATAGAACAATGTGATAACGGAATAATGAAAACAAAACATTTATCGTTTTATTAATACTTGGAAAAACAAGTATAACATTTACATAGTGACCTCTACCCAACTACGATAAATGATTCCAAGACCCAAATTCATATTAACTTGGGCACGGTATGGCCGATGAAACCCTTATCAATATAACTCGGTGGATTAACGTTTTAATCGATTCTACTTTTAGAACTCTTGGTCGATAAAATTACTCTAATATTTATCCATAGCCCGGAACACATGCAACTACGGTCGCGAATACTTCCGTTGAGCTCAATCCAAATTTCGAATAAATGTGTCCATGATCCAAATCCACATCAACTTGGGCACGGTATGGCCGATGAAACCCTCATCAACATGAATTCGGTGGATTAACACTCATCACCCACTTCCCCTACGTAACAAGGTTTGTACCCCGGTAGGGCCGAGTGCACTCCCTCGCGAAATAGGTTTTCATGGTTTCTACTATTTGGTAAAGCTATGTCTCAATTAATTGTTTTAGCGAGAGGTCATGTCAATTTATTATCTATCACGTTTTAAGTGAACTAAAGCGGTGAACTACGATAATTCTAATTGACACGGTCGATAAACTCGATAAAAGGATGCATGTTTTAGTTATGGCGATTTAGCGATGCATGTGACATAAAATAAAATGCAAGCATAAAAATAAATAAATAGATCCTAGTATGGCCTTTCCTAAAATACAAAAAAACTATTTAACTATTACATATTCGGAAACCAACTCCATTGGTCCCTTGATCTTCGGTTGAGGCACGCATCTCGAGGTAACACCGTCTTTATGTATCGCCATCTTGAAGAAATCCGTCTTTGGGAACTCCGAGATGAATTTAAATTACATAATAAATTACATAATTTCCTATTATACATTTGTAACTAAAATATAATAAATCTATTAAATTACAAAACGGTGATACGAGATCACAATAAAATTACAACCGAATCGATATTCCCATACATTTCGGGAAATACCAATTAAAATCTAAGGCCATACTAAGTAAAATTACATAATTCAAAAATTACATAAATTAAAATTATGACAATCATAAAGAAGATGCAGCATTATAATATGTATGAACATGCCCAATTTTATGCTAAATCGCCTTTAATTAGCCAATATCCTATATTACTTGGTTTTTACGGATTTGCGTGATTTCAACATTTTTATAATCACAAAAATACATAAACTCATATTTATGCATAAGTTAATTATCCTAACCTCTTAGGACTCAAAATTTAGTCTTCACTAATAATTTGACCATAATTAACCCATATTTTATAAAATTGTTCATAAATGGATCAAAAATTACAAAAATAAGCTATAAACTTCAAATAAATCACAAAATTTCAAATAAATTCAAAATTTGAAATTTAAACTCATGAACATTCTGGAAAAAACATGACACTCATAATGTTCAAAATCTTAGGTTAAAAAATTTCAAAATTTTTCCGAAAAAACAATGTTGCGGTTTATCGATTTTTAATAAAATAATCATAAAAACATGGAAAAAATATATTCATTAACTTTTCAATTTTAGATCTAAAAATATAATAAAAGGCAACATTAGACGTTTTTCCTAAGTCATAGATTATGTTTTATTAATTTTTCACTAATAATGTCACTATTTATGCTATTTTTCTTCAAAAATCCATAAATCATGCAAAAAGACTTCTTTATAGCCAATTATTTTACAAACATCTTGTAAAATTTCATGTGACAACATACTAAATTTCTATGACCTGATTCGAAATTTAACTCATATTAACCTATTTTTCACCTAAATCCGAATTTAATAATGAAAAATCCATTTTTCGAGCATAACAAGTCCAAAAATTATGAAAATTTACAGGTTATCTCAAAATAATATATGTGATAACATATCCAAAAATCAATGGAAAATTCGAAGTATAGCTAATTTTGGACCGAAAATGACATTTTTACTCATAAAATCATATTTAAATGCCATTATTGTATAATATGAACAATAAAAATCCGTAAAATTAACCAAAATATCCTAAAACATTTTAGGACCAGAAACATTAACATGCATGGATTAATTTCGTGATATATCATAATAACACAAAATATACAAGTTTTATATGTTATTCTTTATAACTCGGAAAAACTTTTAACCGATTTGCATGCAAACAACCATGGCTCATGATACCGATTGAAAGAAAAGTAGATCTATATACTAACATACTCATATATGTTTTATTTTAATTTGTCATAAAATTAAATGGTGATCTTATGCATGCAAACTACTAAACAATATAAAGAAGAAATCATCATCTTACATTGGATGTTTCGGATTTTATGGGCACAAGTGAGTTCTCCTACTCACTTATTCTTGAGCTCTCCAAATGGAAGAACAAGGATTCAAGTATAGAATCCCTCCCAAAAGCATATACCCAAGGAAACCTCTTAATAACCAATATTATTTAGATCTAGTAATAATATTAGTTTTACTATAAAATTGACACAATATAAATTGCAATTTTACTCTTGAATATTTCGATCAAGAGAGGAGATTATGTGAGTTTTATTTCTCTAAATTTCATAAGATGTAGAGAAAGATACATTTCTTACACTAAAAAATTAGATGTGTAAAAATGATGAATGAATCTTGAAAAGAAAAACTCTCTTTTCTTTTCTCATATGGTTGGCCGAAATTGGCTTGGGTAGGATGCCCAATACCTTTTGTTTTTGCTCTTCTCAAAAGCTTAGGTTTGCACGCCTACTTATTATCTTTCATTATTGTGTTTATACTTAAACAATTAACACAATTTCCACTAACTCCCTCCATAATTTCGGTATGTATCAATAAAATGGGAGGTCCATTTTATTTTGTCATTTGTCAATTTGTCACATGTAACATGTTACATGACATGTCACATTGTAATGTATTTTTAACTTATTAAAAATCAACATACTCATAAAATATGTCATTTACAAAATCGACTAGTAATTCGTAATTACTTGTACCAAAAGTGTTTCCAAATTATAAATTACAACATTCTGTATTTATAATAATTTTTTTTCATTCCGTTTCAATTGTTTCTGTAAACAATGATTTCATCTAAGTAATAAAACAATTCGATTACTTAGACCGTGTCTCATTTAATCATATTTACAATAAGATACGTAAATTATACTCACAAAATCATCCGTCAATTTTAAGCAATTTAATTAACTCGTATCGGTATACGATTAATTAAATAATCAATTAAGAGTATTTCCCTATAGGTATGACCTAAGGGGATCAACTGATCACCACCGTCGCACGACAAGAATGTCAAACTCTAGTCAGCCAATCATTACCGATATGTGTGGACCAGTTGACTGTAAAATATTACATCCCACATGTATTCTTAAAATGAGATTTAATAATGATATTTAAATCATGTGATCGCACTATTGTTGAGGACACATTTCCCAACACATTTAGTTATATGCATATACATTTAGCTTGCATTTGTATTATATTTCATATTGCATTTGCATTAGTTAGTTCATTTAAATTAGTTTGCATTGTATATATATCTCACATGATTCATGTAGATAGTTGCATATAGATTAGAATTCATACATAGTCACTACTGGCCAAACCTATTCATTTCTACACTAGAAATAGAGTTTAAATGGGTTTGGGGAGGTTTGATCATAGGTGACCATAGTTTACTAGAAAACATGCATCATATAGTATAGCTTAGATTGCATTCATTTGTTATATATGTCATATAGAATTGCATTTAGTTAGAGCATGCATTCATTCATATCATATCATTGCATTTGTACTTCAATTTCCATAAAATCAAAAATCCAAAAACATGTTTTCCTTTTTATTCCTACTCCTACATGTACATTGAGGACAATGTCCAAAATAAAGTGGGAGATGGGAATTTATATTCCAAAAATGCATAAAAATTGAAAAATTTCGGAAAACCATAAAAATTTGAAAAATTAAAAATCCAAAAACAAGTTCATTCCTTTGTAGTGTAGTCATGTATATATATTGTATATATTGTGTTTGTTCATCCTTTCTCACATTGAATGACTACGCCACATCCGAGACATGAGGATATTGAAGACCGCATGGTATGATCTTTCCAATCTCCTTTTTCCTCTTTATGTTAATGACTATGTGGCCTTATTTTGATTGATGCGGTAAAACAATGTGAATTTAGGACTTACATTTAGTTTATATGGCATATTAGTTGGTAGAATCATTTGCATTAGGATGTTTATATGTTAGTTGCATCATGGCATGTAGTTTGCATGTTAGAAAAACTTTGCGAAACCGTCTACTTGGGAAGCTTAACAAGTGTATATAGGCCCTAGTAGATGCTTTTTCTTCTTAAGACTTTGCTTGTTAGAATACTTGTAAAACACCCTAGGATGTGTCATGCTAGTATCCTTTGACCCATGGATTAAGGCCTAGTCAAGAGTACCTTGTGGTGTGATAACTCCTTGGCTACCGTTTATTCCAAGGTGACCCTTGAAACCATGCATCCACCCATCCATCATCCATGTTCTACCACATTTTTGTCAACAAAAAGGAATGGGCACAAAAAGAAATCAATTTGAGTTCAATGAAATGAAAAGTGAAAGAAATTTTGCAAAAAATGCATCAAATGAAAAAAGGGGCAAAAATAGACTCCTATGCTTCAAAAATAAGACACCCTCCCTACATATGGGGTGACTTTGAAAATATTCAAAAAGAAATGCAAAGAAAAGTTGAAAGTTGTCAAGTGTTGAATTGCCAAAAATCAAAAAGAAATGGCAAGAAAGTGTTCTCAAATGTTATATGCCACATGAAATTGGGGGGGGGGGGGGGGAAACAAAAACAAAAGCAAACTCCCAAAGTGAAACTCAAATATCTATTGATCCCTTTATCCATCGTATCCATATTTGTGCATGGTAGAGAGGGGACGACCCTTCTTCTTGTCTAGGCGAGAAGGGGAATTCCGCGATCCTCCAGTGTTTCTAACACCATAGGGAGTCTACTCTTGACAAAAGCATTTAACGATTGAGGACAGAGGTACCCTAGCTTGACACAACTTGGAGGTGATTTATTGGTATCCTTTTAGGCTTAGTAGTTTGAAGAAACCATATCTATGAAGGAGTGTGTACCCTTGAATTGCTTCCCCTTTAGATAATTTCCGCCACTTAGATGAGGAAAGTGGCTATTCTTTTGTAGATGCATCCATTACTTGTTTTGTGTGCTTTAATGCTTGGATGTATCGCCATTTTAGCAAGACCCACCTTGCCTTGCAAGAAGACATCCTACCTCATGGTTGTCTTGTTGTGAGTTGAAGGGGCGGAGTGAGACCCGCTAATTGTCTCATATCGGTTATATTATTAGGTTAGTTTAAATAAAGGTTTAGTTTTTGTCACCTCTTTACTCGGGACGAGTAAAGGTTCGGTTTGGGGATATTTGACGTGACCATTATTTGAGCACATTTAGTCCCCTAATTGAGCCTATTTTGCATACTATTATAACATTCTATGGCCATTTTATCCGTCAAAACCTTCTTATTTGCTTTTCTATCGCATTTCATATGTTTTGTAGAAAAGGAGATAATAAGGAGGAAATTCCCGTCTTTCGTGCATATTTGGAAGCTTATTGATGATATTAGATGGACTAGTATGAAGAGGAGGCAAGAATGATGGCCAAGTATGTAGGAATAAAGTGTATATAGAAGGATCAAAGGGTTAAAAGTAAGAATGACGAGAGGGAAGGCATTACAAGAAGAAATCGCTTGAAAACCGAACCAAGGGTTGCTCCTTTGGCTCTGAAAATATGCTAGATGGAACGGCGTCGAAAAATCAAGTGATCTAGGCTTTTGAATCACTCCAATAGGAGTCAGGATGAGAAAATGACGTCCGTTTTACAATCCGAGGCCAAACAAAGAAGTTGTCCGCCAAGACGCTCGTCCCGCAGCAAAGACGCTCAGATTCTGGTGAAGCAAGACGCCCGTCTTCCCCACAAGACGCTCGGATTGTTAGACAGAAAGAAAAGATAAATACACAGCCTAGAATCCGCCCGTCTTCCCAACAATCCGCCCGTCTTCCTACAAGACGCCCGTCTTCCCCTGAAGACGCCCGGGCAAAAACTCAGAAGACGCCCGTCTTCCCCTGAAGACGCCCGTCCAGAACCTCCAGAAGACGCCCGTCTTCCCCTGAAGACGCCTGTCCAGAACCTCTCAAATCCGCTCGCCCCGACACCAATCCGCCCGGATTCCTTTACAGCAACTTTCGTTTCTTCAAGCTTCAAGAAAGATGCCCATCCTTCCAAAAATACCGGCGTTTCCTTAAGTAGGGACTTAATCGTCATTTAAAGCCCTTAGTTAACCCTAATTCTTACACCTAATCCCCACTATATATACCCCATTTGTAATAATCAAACCATCAAGTTTTCATTAGAGAATCAAGTTTCCTTAGATTAAATCAAGTTCTCTTAGATTAGATTAGGAGTAGATTAGAATAGATTATCATTTAATCTTTCCACAAATTACACATTAATCTTTCCTTAATCATTGTTCAAGTTTATTACTCAAGTTTATTATTGGGTAATTGAAGATTATTGGGTTATTATTGGGAGATTGACAACCTTCCATCAATCATCAAGTTCTTCTATTATTCTTTGCATTATTATTTTGGAATCTCCATAGGTATAATTCTCTTAATCCTTGTTTTAATTATTGTTAATATTTATTACTTGTTCATCATGTTTGGCTTTGTTAGTATGATTGACAACCTTATTAACATGTTAAACTTGATCATGAGTGAGTAGTTACTTAGCTAGGATTAATGGGTAATTAGGGGAAATAAACATGGGGAATGATTCATGCTTAATCTAATATGCTTCCATAATTAATTTGCTTGCTTGTTGTGATTTCAACTTATGCACATGTTATGTTTGATGAAATGCTAAGCCTATGAATCCTTACATTTACAACCATCACTTACCTTTTCAATGAGACTTGTAAGACATAAACCAACTCGAGTCTCATTAGACCATGCATATAGTTGGATAGGGAGGATTAAGTCGACTTGTAGATGTTGTACAATCTAATCGATTCGGCTCCGGGACCCAAACCTTCCTAGGATTGTAAGATATAAACCAACTCAATTTATCACAACAATAATTGCTTGCATCTAGTAGGAAACATGTTTGTATGATCAACTCCCTTAAATCCCTTATGAACCCATGACATCCTAGTGCTTTTAGTCATTTGTTTACATTTCTTAGTTCATTGTTTGATCTACTTTGTTACTTTCATTAGTTTAGAATACAACTAAAAACCCCATCAATTGTGACACTAGCACAAATCGAGATAGATAGACTTAGAACCCAAAGCACACCGTCCCATGGATCGACCTCGACTTACCGTTAACTAGTTGTTTGTTGAGTATTATAAATGTGTTTGATTGGATGTGTGACGACCAACTCTTGTCTCATCAATACCTCCCTACATTGCCAAGGAAATACTACAAGAGGGGGAAGGGGGACCAGTAATAGAGAACACCGAACCCATCAATGTTGGAACCGAAGTAGAACCCCAAGAACTTACGATAGGGATGACCTTGAGCTCTATTGAAAGGGCCAGTTTCATAGACCTCCTACACGAATTCAAAGACATTTTCGCTTGGTCCTACAAAGACATGACAGGGATCGATAGGGACATCGCAGAGCATAGAATCCCAAATCAAACCAGGTTTCAAACCCTTAAAACAGAAGGTTCGTCGAATGAGGACCAATTGGGCTCTTAAGATCAAAGAAGAAGTCGATAAGCAATTCAAAGACGGGTTCATCAAAGTTTCCGAGTACTCTGACTGGGTAGCTAACATAGTACCCGTATCCAAAATGGATGGGAGAATCCGCATTTGTGTTGATTTTAGAGACTTAAACAAAGTAAGTCCTAAAGTTGACTTTCCTCTACCACATATCGACATATTGGTGGACAATACAGCAGATCACGTGTTATTATCTTTCATGGATGGGTACGCGGGTTATAACCAAATCAAGATGGCGGAAGAGGACATGCATAAGACCTCCTTTGTCACTCAATGGGGAACCTATTGCTACACGGTTATGCCATTTGGATTAATCAACGCCGGAGCTACATACCAACGCACTGTAACTAAGCTCTTACATGACATGATGCATAAAGAAGTTGAAGTATACGTAGACGACATGATTGTCAAATCCAAGGATAGAGAGGGGCACATTGCGAACCTTCGCAATTTTTTCTCAAGGCTACGAATGTACAACATGAGGCTCAATCCTCATAAATGCGCATTCCGAGTAACGTCTGGCAAACTCTTGGGTTACGTTGTTAGCCAACGAGGAATAGAAATAGACCCTTCCAAGATCAAGGCTCTAATTGAAATGCCGCAACCTCAAACGGAGAAAGAAGTTAGAGTATTCCTAGGTAAGGTGCAATACATAAGTCGATTCATATCGAAACTCACCATGATCTGTGAACTTATCTTCAAAAAGCTCAAGAAAACAGATCACACCATGTGGGATGATGACTGTGAAAAGGCATTTGACCGATCAAGGAGATACTAGCCAAGCCACCAGTGCTCATGCCACCTCAACGAGATCAACCTCTTGGTTTATATCTCACGGTAACTGAAACAGCCATGGGCGCCATGCTAGCTCAAACCGTAGGAAAGGAAGAAAGAGCTATCTACTACCTTAGTAAGAAGTTCTTGGAGTACGAGTGCAAATATACACAACTCAAAAACACATGCCTCGCTCTTGTGTGGGCAACGAAGAAGCTACGCCATTACATGCTTAGCTACTCTGTTAAAATATACTCCAAAATGGATCCTTTCAAATACCTCTTCGAGAAACCCGTTCTCAATGGACGCCTAGCAAGATGGACTTTTATGCTCTCAGAGTTCGACCTCAAATATGTACCTCTGAAATTTATAAAAGGGCGCTGTTGCCGAGTTCTTCGCAGAAAATCCCATCAATGATACACAAACGATAGACACCTGGTTGTTTCCGGACGAGGATATACTCCAAACCGATGTAGACTCCTGGGACCTCTATTTTGATGGAGCATCGAACTTAAGAGGATTTGGAATATGAGTGTTGCTCATTTCTCCTGAAGGCGAGCATACACCAATCTCTGTCAAACTCGACTTCGAGGTGACGAATAACGCTGCAGAATATGAAGCTTGCCTCATTGGATTGCAAGCGGCAGTAGGTTTAGGCATCAAGAATCTTCGAGTACATGGGGATTCATCTTTGATCATCAACCAAATTACGGGATCTTAGAAAATCCGAAGCGAAAGCTTAGCACCTTATCAAGCCAGAATAGACCAAGTTGCCCAATTCTTCGATCAAGTGACCTACCTACACCTAGCTCGAGAAGAAAATAAACTTGCAGATGCTCTTGCAAAACTTGCATCTTTGATTAATATGCCGGATAGCATGGTAGAAATGCCTTTATGTGTCGAACGATGATCAGAGCCAGCTTATGTGCACCAAATCACCGATGAAGTGGAAGTCATAGAGGAACCTTGGTTCCCAGCAATCCTAAACTTCAAACTCAACGGTACCTATCCACCGGATATGGACAAAAGGGGACAACGCGCTATACGCCTACTAGCTTCCCAATATGTTCTCATGCAAGGAGAGTTATACAAAAGAACACCTCTTGGTGTAATCCTAAGTTGCCTTGATCATTCACAGGCACGGAAAGTGATGGAAGAATTCCACGATGGAGAATGCGGTCCTCACATGAGTGGACCCATGATGGCAAAGAAAATCACATGTTTGGGGTATTATTGGACCACAATGGAATCCGATTGCATCAAATACGTAAGACATTGCCACAACTGTCAAATCTTCGGGAATGTGAAACATGTCCCTCCTTCACTACTCTACACCTGAAAAGGGTCAAGAGTGGTGTCCATATCCATGAGATCTCTCCCAGACGTAGAAGCCTTGTCACCTGTAAAATTAAAGTAAATTTCGGCCGCGTCAAGTGACGACAAGCCTTGATTAAAGGATTTTTGAGTTTTCAAAGCTCCGAAATCTCTCTTTTCTCGCCATCTTTAGCCATTTTCCCACAAATCCGACCACTCATGTGGTATTTTGGGTTATGTCAAGCCTAAGTTAAAGCCTAGTCATGGGTTCGAGTCGGAATTTCGACAGCATTTCGTTATAACGGCGATTATGCCCTAGAAAAGTGTTCTGAAAAAACCGTCACAAATCAAAATTCTGAGATGGTCGGAAGTTTACCCATCATACAAGGATTCCAAATACCAAGTTTCGTCACAAATGGGCAATCCTAAGGCTATTTTCGAAGCGATTTACGGCTTAGCTGTGAGACCGTCACAATTTCACTCAAATGCTCAAAACTCAACGAAAATTCGAAATAAATACATGGTTATGATCCTTATACTACCAATTAGCCATTTACAAGATCAATTTTGCAATGCAAAATCACTTGGGGGAAAAGCCCCAAATTTTCGACATTTTAGGTTTGAAAACCCTAATTTTGTCGGTCTAATTTGATCCATTATAGAAGATTAATGCAAAAATAATACACATAACTCGATTAGTCATGGAAAATGCAAGCTTTTGGATCAAATTTTGACGAAAATGGTTGGAATTTGAGAGAGAAATTGAGGATTTATGTTTCAAAAATAATGAAATAAACCCACTGTTTCATCGGGTTTTTACGCAGGAATGACACGCCCAGGAATAGACGCAGCAAGTGTTGCGCCTCTTCCAAGAGACGCAGCTCATGGTGCGCCTCTTCCTCAGCTTTCCTTCATACGAATTTTCAAAAATTCGTTATAAGTTCGTTATTTGTGGGGCCATCTTTGGTGCGCCTCTTCCTCGATGCTATATCACGTATTTTGTCCGTTTGACATTTATTCGTCGCCCGGACCAGCATTTCTAAGCCAACTGCAAACTGTCGTCATATTATTTTACCAAGACCTTGCTTGTCACAACGAGCGAGTATTCTCTGACAGGTGTTTCGACACACCTTTATTATATTCCCCCAGCGAGAGTTCACGACAGACAATCGTTCTTCTCTAGACATGGTGATAAGTTCCCGATTATGTTCCCCAAGTGAGAGTTCACGATAAATAATTGTCCCTCTCGAGACATGGAGATCAACATCGACTCCAAGCTCCTCCGAAGTTTTTTTGCAGCCGACCCAAGCAGATTTCTCCCAGCAGTTCCTGACTACGTCCTGCTGCCATCTCCCAATATCGCGTTTTGTTTCCCCTGAAGTTTCGAAGAATTTCCGGTATGATTTCTTCTTATGGCTGGTGAGCCTCCTTACGTAGTCTAATGGACTTTAAACGACCCTCCCCAGAAGTCGACAGACTCTAAAAGGTTCCCGGCGACAGGTCCTTGGTTCAGACCCCTTGAACCGCCTCGCGTAGCCATAGTCGTCAGGTTGTAATCTTCGATTGACCTGATGGCTATACTTTGACTTTCGCCTTGTCCAAGCCTCAGTCAAAGTGGGGGCTCTGTAGATACCTCATTTCTGCACCTCCCACAAACCACCCGGTGATGATTGGGCCGCATGTTTGGTATACGGAATGATTTGTGACAGTTCCTAAGTTTATCATCAAGTGATCACTCAAACACTTGTGTCTACCCCTTAATTGTCATCTACGCGCCGATACGGTCGTTTTGGCAGTAATTAGAGTACATTTGGAGTCCGGACCAAAAACCGTCTTCATTTTCTGATAACTGTTAAAATACCGAGTCAGAATGTTCTGGAATGTTCCCGATATTTCTATGCCATATTTTCCAATCTTTTAATCTTTGGTAAAGTATTTCCCATAATATTCAAACAAAATATTAAGGAAAACAAGATTAATCCGTTATTCCATAAAAACACGGAAATCTTTCATCCGCAGGAGGAAAACACTTGGGAAAGGACGCAAGTATTTCCCGTAATACATTTGCAGTGCCTGCTGCGCCTCTTCCCAAGTCCTTTTCTGCGTATTTTTCGTATCTTTTCATATCTTTTCGAGATTCATTTCCCAAGTTTCTCCGAAAACCCTACTTCCTTCGTGTGATTAGTATAAATAGAGACCTTCGGTCTCACATATTTCTCACGAGAGTGTCCGACCCTCTCTTCTCCCTTTGCATTCTAGACCATGTTCTTACTTTTTGGCGTCTACGTGCTTGAACTTTTGACCACGTAAGCTCGGATCTTTCTGAGTACCAGCCTCGTTTTGCATGACCGACCAATTTGACCAACTCCACATCAATCAACTTTAATCAATCTTGTTCGTTTTCCTCTTAGAAGGCACTTTCGTCGTACATTTGAGTCTAGCAACACTAAACGTTAACTTAGTTCATCTCGTTTCGTCAAACATGTAAGTCTGGGGGTGTAAGTCCTTCTTTTATTATTGTTCTTTATTTATTGTAATCATTATTGTAAGATTTATGTCGAAAATATTCTTAAAACCGATTTGTAAAACCTTATTTTAAATCCTTTTTGCGGATTATTAGAAGACAAACATCGAGAAAGGACGCAGCAACTGCTGCGCCTCTTCGAAGGGACGCAACACCCGCTGCGCTTCTACCTGAGGCTTTCGCAGTTCCTGCTTCCTTTCTTCTTCCTTCGTCTTTTGTTCGTCTGATTGTTTTTCCTTCGTCTTTGTTTGTTCATTGTTCATTAACACGATAATTCTAATATGATAATTTTAACATGTAAATTTTATATATTCTTCTTTCAATTCCTGACTTAAATCCCTTATAATTCATATTTGCGGGTTTTCGTCATTAAAATCAATTCGGGTTTTAGAGGTTCGATTCATTAATATTGAGTCTCTGGAATTCATCGTTGATATATTTGCATCTGTTTTTTATCGTTATCATCATTAGTTCTTCATTAATTAGCCTATTTAATTTAATCCGTTGTTAAGCTTTTATTCTTGTAAATAATTCGTTCTAATTAATTTAATTCCTGTATTATTGTTTTTATGACCTCAATCACATGTAAATAATCTGTTAATCACTTTTATCCAAGTCAAGTAATATAATCTAGCATTAAATTCACCAATAAACATTAACGAGATGCGGTTCCGGCTTCACAGCCAGAACTCAACCCAGGAACAGAGGCAGCGACTGCTACGCCTCTTCCAAGGGACGCAGCTCTGCTGCGCCTGTTCCCGGTTGATTTCTATCTCTGAATTCCCGTTTCTTCTTGACCTAGTTTATTAATTACATATTAATTAACTATTATTCGTATTATCACCCTTAATCTGTTCGTTAATTTATTTTCCCTTTTCTTTTTTCAAATCATCCGTTTTAAGTGTATTTTCGATGTAAATCAATTAACCCGTTGTAATTATTGCAATTTTCAATTATTGTATTTTCTATTCTTTATTCTTTATTGTTTGTTTGCTTTCACATGCAATTAACCTAATGTCTACCTCGACATTAATACATGTTAAGTTACGTGTTCACCGACATAGTTAATTCTCACATGCTAGGATTAATTTATTGGGTGTTGTATTCCATGCATATAACCTTCAACATATCGAGTGTGAATAACTTCCCTAATCATTAGTAGAGGCCACTATCGAGGCGGGCGGGATTAGGTGTTCGATCAAAATAGCTTCCTAATACCTACCCTCACCCCTTACTCCAGATCTCTGTGAACATCTGTGTTTATTGGCATCCACGAAAGTCATTCTAGACATAGAATGCTAAGGGTAACGAGTTCTTGGTGTTTATGTCACTACTTTGTATCTTGACATGACATGAGGTATTCGAACGGTTTCCAATTTTCCACAATAAATTGGTGGCGACTCCACAAATGCAAAACAACAAAAGAAAAGCTTGCTTCGCTTTTCGTCGCCGTGGGCCCGCGTCCACAATTTATAGGGAGAATAACCGCAAATATGAGGCCGTGAGTTCCAAGTTTCCAACCAACTTCAACATGACGGATATCCCTAAATTGAAGGGGCATGAAAACCCTTTGAACCATATCCGTGCTTCCAAGGATTAGATGTCTATCAAAGGCATTAAACCCGAGATGTTCTTAAGGATCTTTCCTTCATCTCTTGACACCATCCCAAGGCAATGGTTCTATTCTCTAGAGCATAAGAAAATCGCTACCTGGGACGATGCCGCAATTGAGTTTGGCAAACAATATGCGGATAATGCTGAAATCCAAGTCAACATGCGCACTTTAGAGGTTCTTACCCAAAATGACAAAGAAGGTTTCACCGACTTCCTAAGTAGGTGGAGGAAGACTAGTACCCAACTTGTTGAACGTCCAGATCAAGCTACCCTCGTAGAAAAATTCGTGGACAATCTA
Organism: Silene latifolia; assembly: GCF_048544455.1. Classification (NCBI taxonomy): domain Eukaryota; kingdom Viridiplantae; phylum Streptophyta; class Magnoliopsida; order Caryophyllales; family Caryophyllaceae; genus Silene; species Silene latifolia. The sequence continues at coordinate 14,754 of NW_027413451.1, read as the reverse complement.
ATGCCCATCTATGCAAGTCATTTGAGGTACCAAAACATCAAGACCTTCAAGGACTTAACCGTACTAGGAACAAGGATCGAAGATGACATCCGTAAAGGGCTCTTGTCCAAAATGCTAGGTCGAGGATATCAAGGCTCAATAAGTCATTCCTAAGGCTCTCCTAGCAAGACTGATGAAGTTAACCTTCTCGAGCCATCTAAGAAGAGTACCCCACCAAGGAAGTTCACAAATCTTGGGGACACATACTCCAATGCTCTAAAATGGTTGATGAAGCTAGGCAAGCTTCAACCCATAGGCCCTACACCCGAACCAGAAAAGAAGTCCAAATTCTAGGATGAAAATTCCTACTGCGAATATCATAGAGGTAAGGGACATGACACAGAAAAATGCTACAAATTGAAAAATGTGCTTCAAGACATGATTGAAGACGGTCGCCTACCAATACCGCCGGGAGGTAACCCTAACAACACTCAGAATCCTCTTGGAATTCTAGTGATTACAAGTGAAGAATCTACCATAGATTGTTCACACCTCATTTCTGCACTCGAAGATGAAATTCATGCAATAGAGAATGAAGGGAACTACTCCACCATTTCCCCAACCATCATCGATTTCATCGCGTGGGCAAGAAGTGTGAATAGGCAAGTCATGGAACTATAGAGTATAGTGGCAACCCTATATGACCCCAATGCAACACCTAAAGAACATACGCCACTAATTTTCTCTCAACATGCTACCATGCAAGAAGTAGTAGCCGTGGTTGATGAACTAATCGACCAAATCATCCAATTAGAGGTTGAGATCATAAGGATGAAGGAACTTGCTACTGTCAATGGAGTATGGGCCGACGATGATGAAGATGAGTATCTCATTGAACACCATCTAGTCAAAGAAATTGTCCAAAATGGTGAAGATCATGATGTGGACCACCTTAGTCGTTCGGGGCGTCCATATCAAAGCACTTCTCAAAATGGTCCAACCAACATTGTCACACCAAATGATAATAGAGATGACTCCACTAACCATTTGCTAAAGCAATTACAGAAGACAAAGGCTGATCTTTCAGTCTGGCAATTAGTGGCGAGCTCATTCCCACATCGCCAAGCTTTACTGTAAGCCTTGGCCAAACTAAATGTGGCACACAACTCCACACCCGACGATGTAGTCAACTTGGTCTTCCAAGAATCACCAAAGCTAAGTAATCCTATTACTTTCTCAGATGAAGATTTGCCACCCTTTGGTGCAAATCATAATTTGGCTCTTTATATCACTGTCATTTGCTTAAAGAAGAATGTGCCAATGACTTTGGTAGATGATGGCTCCGCAGTCAACATCATACCCTTGAAAACGGCATACAAATTGGGCATGAAAGTGTCGGATTGGACCCCTACCAATCAAGGTGTTCGTGCATATGATGGTACACGACGAAAGGTAGTAGGACTTGTTAACCTAACCATAGCCACAACGCCGATTGAGCGAAAGGTTAACTTCCAAATAGTGGATATCAAGGCATCCTTCAACATACTTCTGGGAAGACCTTGGATTCACACTTCTAAAGAGGTAACATCCACCCTCCACCAGAAAATTAAAATCCCACTAAATGGCAAAGTAGTGACGATCACTTCGTCACCCATCAATGCAATAATCGAAAAGAGGTCGAGTAATCAAGTCCTTGCGGATCCAGTATTTTTACTTGGGGGCTTCCATAGCATAAATGTCATAGAAAGTGAGTTGGCACCCTTATACTTCAATCCCTACTCCAACTTGCTGGTCAACCACATACTCAAATCCCAGGGATACTTCCCGGGAATGCCTTTGAATCCTATCCGAAGAAACACCTTTGCACCATACAAAGAAGACAACTCGCAAAGAATACCACTTGGACTAGGATACAAACCCACTAGAGAGGAGGTTCTTGAGATGCTCGCTCAAGTTCAAAACGGTAAGAATGTGGGAATCCACATGCGACCCTATCTCCCTAACCTAAATGGATACTTCGTTAGGGAAGGAAGTCAAGAACTCTTTCACGGATTTCGCGAACCTTGGCACTATCTCGAAAGGAAGCTAGCCAGAAACGAGATCTTTCACGATTGCTACTTCATTCCTCCGGAAACGGTTCCTACCGTCAAGACTCGTCAAGCACCTTGCTTAGACGAACAGGCTGTTAGCCTACTATTTGGAGAGGATCGATTTGTTAGGGCCGCGCATGATGAGATCATTACCAAGACGATCACTTCAACCCTACCGCGTTAATCACAGAAACTAACGCGAACCAGCAGAAAGGATGAAGAAAATCAATCAAGTGGACAAACAATCAAGGAAGACTCTTCAAGCTCACCACTGGAGAAGGAGAGATGTTCAAAGGAGAACCAGAAGACGATGAATTCGAGTTAGAGTCGGAGTCGGAGTCAGAGTCAGAGTCTAGAGAATTTCCTAGAGAGTCTCCTCCTGTCGTCATCCCCATTCCCTTTGTTTCTCCTAGCTTAGCATCAAGTAGTAACAGTAGTTTGGGAAATGTCCTAATGACTGTCCCTTTACCGCCACTGACTACAGATCAGATGGCTTCTTTGTTTCAACTTTTCTCAAACTTCAATATGAATAAATCAGGTTCTGCTTACTCTCTGTGTTATCTTGAATGCAATTCTGTTTACGATGATACTGAAGATGACCCAGACCCAGACTCGATCGAGATACCTCCCTACATAGCCAAAGAAATACTATAAGAGGGGGAAGGGGGACCAGTAATAGAGAACACTGAACCCATCAATGTAGGAACCGAACGAGAATCCCAAGAACTTAGGATAGGGACGACCTTGAGCTCTACTGAAAGGGCCAATTTCATAGACCTCCTACACGAGTTCAAAAACATTTTCGCTTGGTCCTACAAAGACATGCCAGGGATCGACAGGGACATCACAGAGCATATAATCCCAATCAAACCAGGTTTCAAACCCGTAAAAAAGAAGCTTCGTCGAATGAGGACAGAATGGGCTCTTAAGATCAAGGAAGAAGTCGATAAGCAATTCAAAGCCGAGTTCATCAAAGTTTCCGAGTACTCTGACTGGGTAGCTAACATAGTACCCGTACCCAAAAAGGATGGGAGAATCCGTGTTTGTGTTGATTTTAGAGACTTAAACAAAGCATGTCCTAAAGATGACTCTCCTCTACCACATATCGACATATTGGTGGACAACACAACAGATCACGCGTTATTATCTTTCGTGGATGGATACGCGGGTTATAACCAAATCAAGATAGCCGAAGAAGATATGCATAAGACCGCCTTCGTCACTCAATGGGGAACCTATTGCTACACGGTTATGCCATTTGGATTAATCAACGTCGGAGCTACATACCAACGCACCGCAACTACGCTCTTACATGACATGATGCATAAAGAAGTTGAAGTATACGTAGATGACATTATTGTCAAATCCAAGGATAGAGAGGGGCACATTGCGAACCTTCGCAAATTCTTCTCAAGGCTACGAAAGTACAACATGAGGCTCAATCCTCAGAAATGCGCATTCGGAGTAACATCTGGCAAACTCCAGGGATACGTTGTTAGCCAACGAGGAATAGAAATAGACCCTTCCAAGATCAAGGCTCTAATTGAAATGTCGCAACCTCAAACGGAGAAAGAAGTTAGAGGATTCCTAGGTAAGGTGCAATACATAAGTCGATTCATATCGAAACTCACCATGATCTGTGAACCTATCTTCAAAAAGTTCAAGAAAACAGATCACACCATGTGGGATGATGACTGTCAAAAGGCATTTGACCGAATCAAGGAGATACTAGCCAAGCCACCAGTGCTCATGCCACCTCAACAAGATCAACCTCTTGGTTTATATCTCACGGTAACCGAAACAGCCATGGGCGCCATGCTAGCTCAAACCGTAGGAAAGGAAGAGAGAGCTATCTACTACCTTAGTAAGAAGTTCTTGGAGTACGAGTGCAAATACACACCACTCGAAAAGACATGCCTCGCTCTTGTTTGGGCAACGAAGAAGCTACACCATTACATGCTTAGCTACTCTGTTTAAATATACTCTAAAATGGATCCTGTCAAATACCTCGTCGAGAAACCCGTTCTCAATGGACGCCTAGCAAGATGGACTTTGATGCTCTCAGAGTTCGACCTCAAGTATGTACCTCTGAAAGTTATAAAAGGGCGCGCCGTTGCCGAGTTCTTCGCATAAAATCCCACCAATGATACACAAACAATAGACACCTGGTCGTTTCCGGATGAGGATATACTCCAAACCGATGTAGACTCCTGAGACCTCTTTTTTGATGGAGCATCGAACTTAAGAGGATTTGGAATAGGGGTGTTGCTCATTTCTCCTGAAGGCGAGCATACACCAATCTCTGTCAAACTCGACTTTGAGGTGATAAATAATGCTGCAGAATACGAAGCTTGCCTCATTGGATTGCAAGCGGCAGTAGGCTTAGGCATTAAAAATCTTCGAGTACATGGGGATTCGTCTTTGATCATCAACCAAATTACGGGATTTTGGAAAATCCGAAGCGAAAGTTTAGCACCTTATCAAGCCAGAATAAACCAAGTTGCCCAATTCTTCGATCAAGTTACCTACCTATACCTACCTCGAGAAGAAAATCAATTTGCAGATGCTCTTGCAAAACTTGCATCTTTGATTAATATGCCGGATAGCATGGTAGAAATGCCTTTATGCATCGAACGACGATCAGAGCAAGCTTATGTGCACCAAATCACCGATGAAGAGGAAATCACAGAGTAACCTTGGTTCCAGGCGATCCTAAACTTCAAACTCAACGGCACAAATCCACCGGATATGGACAAGAGGGGACAATGCACTATACGCTTACTAGCTTCCCAATACGCTCTCATGTAAGGAGAGTTATACAAAAGAACACCTCTTGGTGTAATCCTACGTTGCCTTGATCATTCACAGGCACGGAAAGTGATGGAAGAAGTCCATGATGGAGAATGTGGTCCTCATATGAGTGGACCCATGATGGCTAAGAAAATCACACATTTAGGGTATTATTGGACCACAATGGAATCCGATTGTATCAAATACGTAAGACATTGCCACAACTGTCAAATCTTTGGGAATGTGCAACATGGCCCTCCTTCACTACTCTACACAATGACATCTCCCTGGCCATTTTCTGCTTGGGGAATTGATATCATCGGAAATATCACTCCAGCCGGAACAAGAGGTCACAGTTTCATCTTAGTGGCAATTGATTATTTCACCAAATGGGTAGAAGAGGCTTCCTACACTAGTCTAACGGCAAAAAACGTAGCAAAGTTCATTCAAAACAACATCATCTGTCGATACGGTTGCCCACATGAGATCATTAGTGACAATGGATCATATTTCCAAGATGAGACTGAGCAATTGCTAGCCAAGTACAAAATCAAGCATCACCATTTCTCGCCATATAGACCACAAACTAATGGCACGGTAGAGGCGGCAAACAAGAACGTTGTCACAATTCTCAAGAAAATGATTGACAACTATCGAGATTGGCCAAGCAAGATACCTTTTGCTTTATGGGGATATCGTACATCTGTTAGGACGCCGACTGGGGCCACCCCTTTTTATTTGACCTACGACATGGAAGCTGTACAACCAGTCGAGCTAAAAATACCATCCTTGCGTATTTTACTCGAATTTCAAATCCAATAAGCTGAATTGGAAGAGGGACAGATATGAAGAACTCATCCTCCTAGATGAACGTAGACTACATGCATTACATAATGTGCAAACACATCAGGCACGTATCAAACGAGCCTTCAAGAAAAGGGTTAAGCCAAGTAAAATCATAGAAGGAGACTTAGTCCTCAAATCGGTTAGAGCTCTTTTACTTGTCGATCCAAGAGTAAAATTCAAACCCAATTGGACCGGGCCATTTTTAGTCAAGTCCATAATTCCAGGGGGTGCGGTTAGGATCACATACCTAGATGGGAATAAATTTGCCAACCCGACAAACCTCGACCAACTGAAACGTTACTATGCCTAGAATAGGAGCAAAAATGCGCCTCGCGTAACCTCACGTGTCGCTCCTGTGGCACGAAATAAACGGCCCCTGGCCGAGCTGAAATAAGCTGATGTCACCTTGCTTTTGCATTTTGACAATTTGCCATTCTTATATCATCGAAAAAACTGAATTGCATTTTAGGAGTAAGTAAAAGCTCATGCTTATTTTCTAAGTTCATTACAAGCTCTTGCTTAGAACAGATATTCTTTTACATTTACTTGAACTACGCGCAAGGGTTTGATTTCATTTTTTAAATGAATACATAGGCAATCCTTCACAGGATACAATCCATTAATTATTTTAAATGTAAATAGAAGAACATCTGCAATTGCATTTGAAATTCGACAAGAATAATAAAAAGAAAATCACAACGGTTTCAAAACCAATTAACCTTTTTATTTCATTTCTAATAACAATAGTACGCTACATAATAAAAATAATGCTAAAAAAAAGAGGCTAGGATTCTAAAAACCACACCTTCTTATTACAATAATAATAATAATAAATAATAATAATAAAGACTGAGGCTATTCCTCCATTTTTCCTTTGCCTTTGTCATTTTGTCATATTTCTTGTCCCGACCTCGAGCCGGACGCTCTTGCTCCACTTCAGACCTAATCACCAACGGTCTCTCTCATGGTCTTGCTTTTCCATTCTTGTCAATCCCCTTGTCCACGACAGGAGAAGTCTTTGGTTTCTTCGAAGGATGAACAACTCGAAACCCGGCTTCTTCCTCTCCCTCAGTCAGATGCTTCTCTTTCTCCTTTTCCATATCGCGAACCTTGTAGTCAACAGGCTCGCGCTTCCTCAATCTCTCGCGCTCCTCCGGAGTAGTAGCTTTCCTCCACCGCAGATAGGAATCTGACACCCATAAGCCACTAACAGAAGAGTTCAAGAACGATACATTTCTTTGAGCCCATTTAATTGCCCATTCTCTTCGACTCTCAGTAGTGAGTGCCACGGCAGTCTGCGGGATCGTGTCAAGCTTCAGAATAATTTGCTTCAATCCGACCTGTCTCATTAACCTCTCCGGAAAGATGCATATTATAAACTCCAAACCGGGAATTCGAACAGATCGGGTAGGATCCAAGGAAGATACTCCAGTGACAGATTTGAGATGTCACCATGGTAAGATCCATCTAATCAAGGGGCCATCATCACTCTTCAGTTTGTTTTCCCAATAATTGCAGACTCGAGTGAAATCCACCATGTAGATCCTAGTCCTCATTGCAATTGAGCGAGCATGATAAGCAGGAACAATAACTGGGGGCTCGATCAATCGAAGACGCTCCATAAGCCAGACTGATCGGTCCGTTTCGTGTTCACAATTTAAGGTGTGGTCGTTGGGTCACGTCCGAATCAAAACACAATTTATAGCTTCACAAACAACTCTACAATTAGTAAAGAGGCAAGTAAAGGTCGGATCCCAAGGGACGGGTATTGAAATGAGATTTCTATTGCAACTAGTGGTGTTTTAGGGGTGTCACAAATTGGGTTAATGTAGAAGGTCGCTAAACTAAAATATCAATGGAAATAAACAAGCAAGATGAATTAAAGGGTTGTAAACAATTGATTAAAAAGCACTAGGGTGTCATGGGGTCATAGGGGGAATCATGGGAATTGATCATACAAACATGTTCTCAAATTATAAGCAAGCAATTATTGTTGTGATGGATTAAGTTGGGTTATATCTTACAATACTAGGAAAGTTTGGGTCCCGGAGCCGAATCGATTAGATTGTACAACACCTACAAGTCGACTTAGTCTTCCCTACTCAACAACATGCATGGTCTAATGAGACTCGAGTTGGGTTATGTCTTACAAGTCTCATTGAAAAGATAGGAGATGGTGGTAAATGGAAGGATTCATAGGCTTAGCATTTCATCAAATATAACATGTGCATGAGTTGAGATTAAAACAAGCAAGCAAATAAAACATGAAAGCATATTAATTTAAGCATGAATCATTCCCTATGTTGGTTTTCCCTAATCACCCATTAACCCTAGCTAAGAGACTACTCACTCATTATCATGTTGATCATGCTAGCAAGGTTGTCAATCATACCAACAAAATGAAACATGATGAATAAATAAAAGTAATTAACAATAATTAAAAAGGGATTAAGAGAATTATACCTACTAATGATTCCAATAATAAAGCAAAGATAAAAGAAGTACTTGATGCTTGATTGAGAGGTTGTCAATCTCCCAATAATAACCTAAATAATCTTCAATTACCCAAAATAAAGGATGAACAAAAGAGAGATTAAGGAAATAAAACTTGTATTAGAACTTGATTAATTGTTGATTACAAAATTAAAGAGAGATTTGATTGGTATTAACTACTCTAAGAATTGATAAGAAGAACATGCTCTTCTAATTAGACTAATGGGGTATTTATAGTGGAGATTAGGGGGATGCATTAGGGTTAACTAAGGGCTAAACTAGTAATTACACTTTTTAGATTGAGCAGGGAGGAGCCGGTATTTTTCGAAGGAAGGGCTTCTTTCTTTGTAGCTTGGAGAAGACGAAATTGCGCTGTAGAGGAATCCGAGCGGATTAGTGTCGGGACGGGCGGATTCTGCCGATGGAACACGAGCGGCTTCTCAGGAATCCGGGCGGATTGTGGCAGTGCTAACCCGAGCGTCTTGGGATGAAACCGCACGGATTGTGCAGGTGGAGGACGGCCGGATTGTAGTCAATCCGCACGGATTGTTCTTCAGCAAGATTTCTTCTTCTTTTCTTCCCTTTTCTTCATAAATTCATTGGGGATTTCCTTGGGGACTCAAGGATCCTTTCTCAACATTGCTCATCTACTATAATATGTACAAAGGCCTTCTAATCTTGTCTCTCCTTGATGCTTGGTCACTGGATTCGATCAATTTAGTCTCGTTTTGCCATGAAAATGCAAGATTCTTACTCCTTTCCTACCAAGGGATCAACATCTCAAAGAATATGCAAAACAAAGAACTAAAGATAAGAAATGACCCAAATATGCACTAAAAAGCATGGGAACAAGGCTAATTCGGGGGCTAAATATGCGCTAATTATGGTCACATCAAATATCCCCAAACCGAACCTTTGCTCGTCCCGAGTAAAGAGGTGACAAAGACTAGGACCATTATTTAAACTAACCTAATAACATAGCCGATATGAGACAATTAGCGGGTCTCACTCCGCCCCTTAAACTCACAACAAGACAACCATGAGGTAGGATGCCTTCTTGCAAGGCAAGGTGGGTCTTGCCAAAATGGCGACACATCCAAACATTAAGCACACAAAATCACATAATGGATGCATCTACAAAAGAATAACCACTTCCTCATCAAGCGGCGGTGGCACTAAAGAGGAACAAATTTAAGAGCATGTAATCCTTCACAAATACTAGTTCAACAAATTACTAAGGCTAAGAGGATGGCATTAAATCACCTCCAAATGGTGTTAAACTAGACTACTTTTGTCCTCAATTTCCAAATGCTTTCGTCAAGAGCGATCGGATGGTGGTGGAATGATGATCCCTATGATGCTAGTAGCATATGACAAGACAAGTCTCGAATTCTCTACAAAAGTAAAGGTCATGGATCGTCCCAATCTCGACAAAGTGGCTTGACAAAAAGGCTTTTTGGGAATGAAATGCTCAAATCTTTATACACAACGGGTGGAGATGACTAGTATTCAAAATTGTCCTCATTTCACTTTCACATTTCAAAAATTTTAGATGGGGTTTGTCCCTTCCGGGCTAGTGTTCTTTGCTTTCGCCAATCGCTTATTAGGCAACCGGTTAACCTCTAGACAATAGCTTTTCGGGGTGATAGTCACTCTGTCTCTGGGCGGCCGAATTCACAACCGTGTGGGGGCCCAATTCAATGGATCCCGCTCCAAAGCACATCGAAGTGGTACGCCTCCATCAAAACAATTTAAATTTCTCAACATTCAACAATTCATAACTTTTGAGGTTTCCTTGGCATTAAATTACTTCCACATGACAAAATTCTTTGAAATGAGCACTTCAAGCTTATTTATAGAAAATATTTTTGGGTTGCCTTACCACAAGGTCAATCAAGGTCACCTAGACAAGTTAATCAAGTCCACATCGCATCACGGGGTTGGATAGGTGACTCACATGCAAACCCTTGACTAGGCTTTGGGTCATGGGTCAAAAGACACTAGTATGACACTATCTAGGGTGTTTTACAACCATTCTAGTAGGCAAAGTCTTAAGTTGAACAAGTATTTGTAATGGCTTAGTTTCTCTTGTCAAAGTTCCTAATTAGGCATTTTTCAAAACTTTTATCTAAATGCAACTATATGCCATGATGCAACTAATATATACATCCTAATGCAAGTGATTCTACCAACTAATATGACATATAAACTAAATGCAAGTCCTAAGTTCACATTGTTATACCGTGATAATCCAAATACTAGGTCGCTAAATACTAGAATTAGACTATCAAATTAACAATTTCTAAAACCAAACTCAACTCTACACTATGCAATTAAGAATAGTAGTATAACATAAGTAAGGGTCGAACCCAAGAGAAGGTCTAACAACCAAAACTTGACTAGTGAACTAGTTGGGATACTAATGAAGACTCTACTACTAATTAAGATCCTAATGACAATTTAAACTTAACAAAAGGAACTAATCACAAACAATGGGTATTAACAATGCTCAACTAGTAGGAAACATAGAAGGGAAAGGCATTTGATTGGAAACAACATGAAAATGAGTAAAAGTGGAGACTTTGCTATTGTGGCAATACAACAAACACTTACTAGTACAGAAATGGCTTTTGGCTACGGTTAAAAACGACATTTGGCTATGGTTCCTTGACCGTAGTAAATCGGGGCGTTGCCTTAGATCAAGTAGTTATGGCTACGGTCAGAAACCGTAGCCAAAAGTGACTTTTGGCTACGGTTATTAATAGGAACTGTAGCCTAAAGCGACTTATGGCTACGGTTATTAAGATTTAACCATAGCTATAAGTCACTTTAGGCTACGGTTCTCTTTTAACAACCGTAGCCGTTTCTCAATTAAATTTTTTAAAAAAAAAATTACTCCGTATTTACAAAAATATGATTTATTATAAATGTAAATTCTTTAATTAAGATAATAATAATTAATTACAATACCAATGTTTAACATACAATTACCATTACAAATCAACATTAGTATCAAGCTCTCATAATATTCTACCTCACAACTAATTAAGCAGCTTCCTTCTTGTGCTTCTCTTTCCCGAGCTTCTTCTCCTCTTTGCATTTTCTCTCTTCCTCTGCATGTTCTCTTTCAATCCTCTCCCGCTCTTCTCTCCTCTGCCTCATGCCTCTCCCTCGCCTGTGCAACAAAGAAATGGGAGTGGATAAGTCAGGCAGAAAAACAATTTCACGTAACATGATGGCCCTATTTCAGTCTTAAGCCAGTTACAACGAACCTGCATCAACATTCTAATGCAACGACCAAAGGTGTGTGACATACACACCAAAAATTAGCTTCCATATGAGCACAAAAGAAAATATTCTAAACCAACCAAATACAAAAAATGTCATTAATTCACTTCTCCCTCAATCCGGAACAAACTCGATCACCCGACTATTGCCCTCTACTCGCTTTCTAGCCATTTTTAATGCGAAATACCGCAAAAACTCTAATAACCCGACAAAACAATGATGAAATAAGAATTATTCAAAGGTTTAAACAATTAACACATTTATATATTGTTTTTTTAATAAATTATCTGGCGACAGTAAGAGAAGCAGATGTACAATTTTACATGAAAGCATATCAGAATGAACTACAATTTTACATCTGGTACTCATGAAATCATTATGAAAAGCCAGCCAATCCAAAATAAGTGTTGCTTCCGAAAGTTGTCATGGTAAAGAGTAAAAGGTACGGGAGTAAGGATTCAAGAGTCTGCCATTTTATGCTCAAGACACTCTACTGAACAACAAAATAAAAGCCCTTTTTTTGCAAAAACTTACATTACAATTGATATCATGGCCGTTGCCCGCATGATGGTGTATGCTTAATAATATTCGCTTACTATTCCAAATTCCCTTGCAAATTAGTCATGGCAAAAACACATGATGTAAAAAAGTATAATCATAATCCATCTAATAACTAGTGTATACATGTATGTCGGTAGTTTGATATAAACTGTATGTACACAAAACCTGATGCAAGCAATCACAACATAAACTGAAATTCTCCCTCCACCATGTAGCTATGCTATAAGTAGAATACTTGATTGAGAAAGTAAAGAACATCATAAATTACAGAGAGTATACATGTGATAGCAGGACAATTATTAGTAGTACAAGTGAGATAATTGAGGGATTTATGGTCGAATTTTAAGAAAAAATTAGGGTGAGCAACATTTGAATATCGCCAAACTTAATACCATTGAATTTCAGTATAATGTAATATGCTCAAGTAGTCGGCAGTAAAACATTAATGTCGCATTCCACGAGTTCACTAATCAGCAAACAGTCAGAAAAGAAACCGCAATTACCCCATGTTCAAAATGATTAGCTGCATATTCAGTATAATGTAATATGCTCAAATTAGGTTCTAGAATCCCAAATTAAAATTCAATAGTATTCCCTGGAGAGATGGATTTGTACATTTTGAATAGAATTATTACCTGCATATTCAGTGAATTGCAGCCACCAAGACTATTACCTGCATATTCAATAGCAAAGCAAGGGAAGGATACAAGTTAAAACCAAAACTATTTTCTGGGATAGAGGGATTATAAATCATAAGATAAATTTCATAGACCCCTACGATACTTGGATAATCAATGAACTTTGACTCACAGTAGATGATCTTGAAATGGAAATTGGTCGGCTTTGAGCTCTGCCACTATGTACTAGATTTATTATCTATCTTATTAAACATATCAATTGACATTGCTCAATCAACACACAAATATACAAGTCAAGGTATAAACTTTACAAGTGAGAGTACCTACACTACTACAAAATACTAAATAGACATCGGAGTACAGTCCACAAAAAACCAATCAAATAAACACTAATCAGGAGAGAGAAACATAAGAGGCCGAAAAAACAGAGAGCTAAGTTTAAGACAATCAGAGAGTTTTTGTAACAATTGTGAACTGAAAAGTGTCAGGTTCATCTCAAATGGCAGAATTAGGGCATATTTAAGAAACCAGTGCCACTGAGAAAAGCAAATAAATAACACGGCAGATGCGGACTACTAAGAAAATCTGATGGAAGTTAATTTCTTAGCATAAAGTACTGAATCAATCCCTCGAATTCGATCAAAGGAATAATTCATGGCAGACTTTGAGAGCATTCTAAGTCCGAATGTTTGAACAAGAGGACATATTTGGAGTATCTACACATCCAACTATCCAAGTAAAGGTTATAACTTTGGCAAGAGAAGAGAACACCAATACTTGATTAAACCAAGTTACACAGGTAAATGTTATAACTTAAATAGATAAATAAAATAGAGAAATGATTGAAAAAGAAAGAGACCTTGTTGCCGGATTGGTCGATGAAGAAGACGCGATACTCGAGAGTCTTAGGAAGGCCTTGGGGTTGAGAAATGAGTTGGTCGAGTGCATAAATAGAGCGTGAAGTGAAGGATGTTGTCGTGTTTGTGGCTGCTTCTTCTCGCTATCACTCTGTGTTGACAAAAAAATAGTTGAAACATAGACCATATTACCATAAACCCTGTAAAAGATTAATTAGCATCCATCCAAAGGGTTCATGTAAAAGATTTCCGGAACAATTCTATTTCCTAATTACCAAACAAACTAAAAACCCTAAAACAATTAAAAAAAGTTGATTAATGGGCAAAAATTAATTAAACCCATTTCATCTTAAAACATACCCAGATGACCAGATCGATATCAAATACTACCATATATATAACAAATAATTTGCTGCAAAACTAAGAAAATAATACATATCTAATTGAGGTGAACTCTTATGTAATCATAGTCGAAAAACAATCAAGCAGGGAAACAATCGAAAAAGGTAAATAGACGAACAATTGATGATACCCTTGTAAATGAGACAAATCAAGCAAATCGATTCAGCGTTCGAAGGCGATGAGATACCATATAAGGTTCACCTCCAATATAAACCCAAATTCATCAAAATTAGGGTTTTACTTTCCCCCCAAAAATCAGCAATTTATTCAAATCACAATCAAATAATAAAGCACAAGATATCATTATTGTACTAATAAATAAAATTAGTAACCAAAATCAACAAAGAAATTGAAAAAAATGAGACGGAGAAGAAAGGAAAACGCATACCTGAAGCGACGATATCGGGTCAGGTAGGTGACAAATTCTGGTAAGGTGGATTTGAGGCAGATGACGGTGAACGTTGAAGGTGAATAGACCGACGGTAGGGTTGTGTCATAGTCATTGAAGGTTCTTCTCTCTCTCTCTCTCTCTCTCTCTCTCTCTCTCTCTCTCTCTCTCTAGTCTCTTCAATGTCGATTTTTTTTTTTTTGGTGCAAAGTCTCTTCAATGTCGATGATAATAGTGTTTTTGTTTGGAGAATAGGTGATTTGCGATAAGATTATAAGGGAGAATAGATATTGGCGCCAGGTTCCATGTTACTCCGTATTATAAAACGGCTACGGTTTAATATAGGCGTTGCCTTTGGCGTACTTTTGGCTACGGTTCTAGAGGTGGACCGTTGCCTTTTCTTTTTACTTGTATATTTGGCC
>NW_027413450.1:0-42651 GCF_048544455.1 Silene latifolia | reverse complement strand
GATGATGATGATGATGATGATGATGATGATGATGATGGAGATGGATATGGTAGTGATTTCGCTATGGGCGACGATTGAGGATTAGCAAGCTCTTTAGAGGATGTCACCGTAACACCCCCTCATACCAAGGTGCCTTACCGTGGACCACACTACCATGAAAGTGTGTTACCATCTCGGTTTCCAGAGGTTAGTACATATCAAAAGCGTCGAACCGAGCACATTTATTAAATGCCATAAAAGGGTTAAAGTTTACATCAACAAAAATCCAAAACTAATTCAACAAATACAACTCAATGTCGACAACTAATGAAATCAAAACTAAGACTCGGACGGTGATGCTATGACTGGTGATGACAACGCTCCCATGACTGCCCCAAGCTCACCACTAACAATACCTGTCAAGCCTCCTCACCATCCCCGAATGGATCACCGCAGATTCCACAAACAACAACGGGGTCAGTATTACTCAATCAATATAAGACAGACAAACGAGATACTAGCTGATCATCCTCCAACCCCAGTCTCCCGATCTCACACAATAACCGACTACACACCAAAGTGTGTAGCCCTGCCAGATTACCCATCGCAACAGGTAATCCTCGCCGCCAATGGGTGACCGCAGCCACTCCCACCTAGTCCAGCTCATCAACGAGCGACTAACAATCCCTGTCCCTTAATGTGCACATCCCCTCCCGTGGCGGGTTCCACGGAGGGCGAACTAGGGTATGAAGCCACTCCCGCAAGTGACTCCACCACAGTCACAATCACACAATATCACAGCCGTCACAACATCTCCACATCAACACCGTCACCACAACACCCATACTCCGATGATCAGCAGATAACAATATTTACAAAACAAACATGTCTTAACAATGAACAAGAAAACCGGTAGGAAACCCTACCTTAGCAATCAACAGTAGAATGAAACTCGGACAATCAGAAAGGCTCCTCTACGAAGTCTTCTCCTATACAATAATCACATAACACAATTACACATTGCACAATCCCCCATATTCCTTATTCCATATATGTATACAGTAACCCCAAAGAATACAAATAACATAGAGATAGAACTTGCCAACAGTAGAATAAGGAATTATACGCAAGAACCACGAAGATTACACACACAACGATGCTATGGGATGATTAGGAAGTGATTAGGAAGTGAATAGGGTAATCGGAAAATGATGAAGTTTGAAATAATGTTTTAGAAACTGACGCGGGATATAAAAATAACCCTAAACATTCCCTAATCAAACCGTCAAAATACACTTCGCCAGACCGGATACTCGGTCGAGTAAAGTGTATACTCGACCGAGTATCCTCTACTCAGTCGAGTATCCACTATACTCGGCCGAGTATTCCTCGGCAGAACCGAAATAAACCATACCAACAGCACTACTCGGCCGAGTAGGCTCTACTCGGTCGAGTAGTCACTTAAGAAAATCCGTAGTATTACAATCTTCCCCCCTTAAAAAGAACTCCGTCCCGAAGTTTACACTCCACCCTCAAACAAGACACTACACAACGCAAAAAGACTACACTAACAAGCATTTATCAACGCCAAAGAACCACACAAGACACCACAAAACTCACTAACCCGACTCAAAATAAGACAAAACACAAGACCATCTCCTACCCCCCTAGAAGACAACGGTTACGTCCCCGTAACCAAACATACCTGATCAAAAAGACTAGGAAAACGTTCTCGCATGGCTTACTCGGGTTCCCATGTGGCCTCTTCCACATTATGATTAAACCAAAGGACCTTGAGTAAGACCGTCTCACCCTTTCTTGTCTTACGAACCTTGCGATCAAGAATCTCTTTAGGAATCTCGGCGTAGGACAAGGATTCATCAAGCTCGATGTTCTCCATCTCAAGGATATACGATGGATCACTCACATATTTCCGAAGCTGAGAAACATGGAAAACATTGTGAACTATATCCAAAGCTGGTGGCAAAGCTAATCTGTAGGCTACCTCGCCTATACGGTCCAAAATCTCATAAGGACCTATGAACTTTTGGCTTAGCTTACCTCTCTTCCCAAATCTCATCACACCTCGCATAGGTGACACTTTCAAAAGGACCTTGTCACCTACTGCGAATTCAATGTCCCTGCGGTGTAAATCGGCATAGCTCTTCTAACGATCTTGAGCTGCTCTCATCTTTTGCCGAATTAACTGGACTTGCTCAACCATATCTGTACACCTGTGGCCCTAAAACCACTTTGTCTCGAACTATCATCCCAACAAATTGGACTTGACACTTTCGGCCATACAAAGCCTCAAAAGGTGCCATCCCGATGCTCGTATGATAATCGCATTGTTGTATGAAAACTCGATCGATCAAGCTGTCTTCCCAGCTGCCCCCAAACTCCATAACACATGCCCTCAACATGTCCTCTAAGGTCTTGATGGTTCGTTCCGTCGACCATCGATTCTTTGGATGAAAGGTACTACTCATCTTCAAGGTTGTACCCATCAACTCCTGCAGTTCTTGCCAAAACTTGGATATGAACCTCGCATCACGATCAGAAACGATATCTTTAGGTATACCATGTAACTGAACCACATGTCTCCTGTAACCCAGTGCCAGCTGCATCTTAGACCAAGTATCTTTCATAGGAACAAAGTGAGCTGACTTGGTTAACCGATCAACAATTACCTAGATCATGTTGTTACCTTGCTGTGACCTAGGCAACCCCACAATGAAGTCCATAGAGATTGACTCCCACTTCCACTCAAGGTTGTACCCATCAACTCCTGCAGTTCTTGCCAAAACTTGGATATGAACCTCGCATCACGATCAGAAACGATATCTTTAGGTATACCATGTAACTGAACCACATGTCTCCTGTAACCCGAACTGCCAGTGCATCTTAGACCAAGTATCTTTCATAGGAACAAAGTGAGCTGACTTGGTTAACCGATCAACAATTACCTAGATCATGTTGTTACCTTGCTGTGACCTAGGCAACCCCACAATGAAGTCCATAGAGATTGACTCCCACTTCCACTCAGGTACTTCCAAAGATTGTATCTTATCTTGTGGTCTCCTTTGTTCACCCTTGACCCTTTGACATGTCAAACATCTGGCCACAAACTCAGCTACATCTTTCTTCATGTTTGGCCACCAGAAAGTCTTCTTAAGATCTTTGTAAAGCTTGTCACCACCTGGGTGAACTGAATAAGGAGTACAGTGAGCCTCCGTCAAGATCACTCTCCTCGACTCTGCATCCTCAGGAACACACCATCTCCCATCAAAACGAACACTCCCATCCGTATGGATAGAAAACCTGGAAACCGTCCCACTCTCTACTCTTGACTTCCACTCTTGAAGCTTAGGATCAAGCTCCTGCTTACTCTTGATGTCCTCGTACAACTCTGGTTCGATCGTCAAATCCCCGATGGTATCCCCCTTTCTTAACATAAAGATCCCCATCTTGTACATCTTATCCCTCAGCTTTAGCAAGGACATGGCTGTACATAGCGAGTGAACGCTCTTCCTACTCAGAGCATCTGCAACAACATTAGCTTTACCCTCATGGTAGATGATCTCCATGTCATAGTCTTCGATAAGCTCCATCCACCGTCTCTGTTGCATGTTAATCTCCTTCTAAGTGTAGATATACTTTAAGCTCTTATGATCAGAAAACACCTTAAAGGTCGCTCCATAAAGATAGTGCCTCCAAATCTTAAGAGCGAAAACAACTGCACCCAGCTCCAGATCATGAGTAGGGTAGTTCTCTTCATATGGCTTCAGCTGCCTCGAAGCATAAACGATGACTTTCCCTGCCTGCATCAAAACACAACCAAGACCATTCTTTGAAGCATCGGTATATACCTCAAAGTTCTCACATTCCTCTGGAAAAGCTAGGATAGGAGCTGTGGTCAAGCGTTCCTTTAAGGTCTGAAACGCCGTCTCACAACTCTCGTCCCAAACAAATCTGGTCTCTTTCCTCATCAAAGACGTCATGGGCCGTGCTATGGTAGAGAAATATTTCACGAATCTCCTGTAGTAACCAGCAAGGCCTAAGAAACTCCGAATCTCAGCAACATTCTTCGGTGATTCCCACTTGGTTACGGCCTCAATCTTACTAGGATCCACAGATACCCCCTTCTTAGATATCACATGGCCTAGAAAAGCCACTTCCTCCAACCAGAACTCGCACTTAGATAGCTTGGCATAAAGTTGATTCTCTCTCAGAGTCTGCAAGACTATCCTCAAGTGCTCCTCATGCTCTTCTTTAGTCTTAGAATAGACTAAGATATCGTCGATGAAGACAACCACGAACCTGTCCAAGAACGGTGTAAAGATCCGGTTCATCAAATCCATGAAAGCTGTTGGTGCATTGGTCAACCCAAAAGGCATCACCACGTACTCATAGTGACCATATCTAGATCGGAACGCTATCTTAGGAATATCCTCATCTGCTATCCTCAGCTGGTGATAGCCCGACCTCAGGTCAATCTTGGAAAACACAACTGCTTCACTTAGCTGATCAAACAAGTCATCAATCCTAGGCAAAGGATACTTGTTCTTCACTCGACACGATTCGACTCTCGTGTCGATGCACAGCCTCATACTCCCATCTTTCTTCTTTACAAAAAGAACTGGGGCTCCCCACGGTGACACACTAGGCTTGATATAACCCTTGCTTAGCAACTCATGTATCTGCTTTTTCAACTCTGCTAACTCCTTAGGTGCCATACGGTAAGGTGCTTTGGATATCGGACATGTTCCCGGTTTAAGCTCCACGCTGAAATCAACATCCCTCTTGGGAGACAAACTCGGTATCTCCTTAGGAAAGACATCTGATGCGTGTCTAAAATATGATGTTTCACACTTTATTCAACACGCATTTCAGAGCTCAAATGTGTAATATATGCCATTATTTCCCTATTTCCCTCTACTTTCGTGTTTTTTGTCTATTATTGCAGAAATATGAAGAATTGAGCGGAAAATGAGCCAATTCCGTCCCTAATTGCGCAGCATAAGTTTTGACATGAAGCAATGACTCGGGAAGCGAACTTGGTGCGCATATCGAAGCCTGAAGGATGAATTTATGAAAGTTCAAGAAGTGCACTGCAGTAGAAGCAGTCGACCGACCGGTACATGTGGTCGATCGACCAGCACGCGATATTCAGAAGCTATTGTGTAGCAGCCTTGGTTGATCGACCGAGGACAGTGGTCGATCGACCACTACACGATGTCTGACGCGCAAATTAAACGAGAAGTTAGAAGCCCAACGCAATTAGGTTTTAGAAAATAAGAAGTTGTATTATTCCTATATAACTCGACTGCTATCAGATTAGCAGGGAGCTCCAGACGGAGACATTAGTTTAGAATTTAGCATACGGTTTACATTCAATTACTTTAATTTTTACTCTCAATAAAATTCGTTATTTCGCTTTCGGATTCTCTTGTTCCTGCCTTGTTACGGTATTCCTTCTTCATAATTCCAGTTTGTTTTAGTTATTCTTGCAGTAGTTAGAATTGTTAGAATAATCCCGAAACCTTTAGTTTATTATTGCTTTTAATCGTTCAATTTCAATTATGCATTCGTCCATCTTATTTATCGAATTAGTTGTTGTTATTAATTCTATCATGCGTAGCTAAATATTCCTGTGCTAAGATGCGAGGGGATCTATGGCGTAGATGGCATTAGAATAGGTGACCCCGAATTAGGTCTTGGTCGATCGACTGGCTTATCTGGTCGATTGATCGAGACGATTTGTCGATCGATCGGGTAATGGTCGATCGACCGACTTCGTGTCTGATTAGCACCGTTGGATTCGTTAAGTGCAATATTTAACAATAAGACCGAGAGGAGACTTGTTAGATGCTTAGTTTTGACCAACCCGTAGATCGAGAGATAGGGAAGGGCATTAATTAATGAATTAAGACGACTAAATTGCTAAGATCGAAAGATAAGTAATTTAGGCTTTAGGAATCACTTTTCAGGGCGAGAGCTAGCATTAGTGAGACCTAGGGACTGGTAGCATAGGCCGAAAGAAGCTACTAGTTAACTTGGACCGAGAGGACTTGTTTTACCCATCCTACACGACTGTATTTCGGACTTACCTAGGATTATGTGCCATCGCAGCTATAGTGAACCGACCGTCTTAGCATTTCTTTTATCATTGTTTACATCTTTTGCTACTATTATTTGTTTATTTAGTTTATGTTATTAGATTTAGTTATAATTCATATTAAAACCCCCCTCACTGTTACCGTTAGACTAAAATTAAAAGCAACTATAATCTCCCTACCTCCCTGCGGATCGACCCTGTTACCACTAGCTTCTGTTAGTTCTAATAGGTTTTATAAATATTATTTTTGGTGCTCACAACGACAGGCATCAACATCTTCGAACTCTCTCACCACAGGTATCTCAGAAGCTGTCGGCGGCTCTACTCGGTGATCCCTCACATGACAGAGAATCAAGGGGCACTTCTTCCTCAAACATGACTTTAAAGTCATCACAGCTATGAACTTACACTTAGGTTTTACCACAAACCCTCTATAAGACACCCTAACACACTTAGGACCCTTTAAAGACATTCTCTTCTGCCGACAGTCTATCTTGGCATCATACTTACCCAGCCAATCCATCTCGACAATCACCTCAAACCCATCCATAGGAAACTCTAACAGATCTATCGGTAAATCTACCCCTCTAACCACCATAGACACACCCTTATACAACTTAAGACATGACACCGACTCCCCTGAAGGTATGAACACATCATCTTTTACAACCTCAAACTTACCGAAACCCATAGACATGGCATGACCCTCAGACACAAAAGAGTGTGTAGCCCCTGAATCAAACAAAACAAAGGATGGTACATTATGAACAAGAAAGGTACCAGAAACTACATGAGCATCATCCTGTGCTTCTGTTTGTCCATCATGAAAAGCTTCCCACTTTTTTTTGTCCTCCACCCCGAATCAAGCATTGGAGGTACTTGGCTTGTCTGAATTGTGGGTGGTGTTGTTGTTCTAGCGTTGATATGACCCACCACCACTGCGGTTATAACTTCCCTGGTAACCCTGTCCACCTTTGTTGCCCCATGATCCTCCCGGTCGGTTACTAGCAAAACTCTGAGTTGGCCCTTGAGAGAAATTCCCTTGCCGAGCTCCTGAACCAGTGTCGGGCCTGTAACTCGTGCATTCCCATCTCCTGTGGCCTACACCACCACAGTTGAAGCATGTAAGGTTAGAGTTGTCACTCACACTCCGACCTCCATTCTTTCCCCAACCACGAGATCCCCCGAGAAACCACTCCACCGAGAAAAAGCCTTTGCATGATTGAAGTTCCCTTTCTTGTTGGCCGATCGATAGTGCCGCTTCCTTCCACTCGGCCTTCCTCT
Source organism: Silene latifolia (assembly GCF_048544455.1). NCBI lineage: Eukaryota > Viridiplantae > Streptophyta > Magnoliopsida > Caryophyllales > Caryophyllaceae > Silene > Silene latifolia. The sequence continues at coordinate 35,270 of NW_027413450.1, read as the reverse complement.
TTTCAAAGCAGTGATCCTCTCATCAATCTCTCTTGAGAGATCCACCATTCTCTCAGCTTGGCCCGCTCTCAGGTACACTTCCTTGAGGTCAGTAGCAACCCCAGCTGGCATACGACTCACGATCTTGGCAGATAAACCCCTCTCAAAACGGAGAGCTAAACCCCTCGGTCCTAGTTGCATGTCGTCAACATAACGAGATAGCTCCATAAACTGATGATAGTAGTCAGTGACTGTCATCTCCTCAGTCATGGTGAAGGAATCAAACTCGGATCTCATCTTGTGTCGGATATGCTCCGGCACAAACTGCTCTCTCATAGCGCTCTTCAACCCGGACCAAGGAATAGCTCCCAGGACCCTCGGCCGGTAATAAGCTCTAGCATCTTCCTTGACGTTTTGCCACCAAATCGCAACTTTACCTCTCGGGTAGTACACTACCTTTCGACGATCATGTTTTTCGGGCACTTAACCATTTCCATGAGAGCTTCAATCTCACGGTGCCACTTCTTGAGTAGCTTTGGTTCACCTACCCCTTCATATGTGGGAGGGTTGAAGCGAGCAATGATGATGCTGAGCTGAGTAGCATCCATCGGCTTCTCATTCCCTTTTCCCACATTTCGGAGAGCTTCAAGGAGAGCCTCTTCTTGCTCAATCATGCGAGCAGCCTCATCAAGAGTCATCTCAGAAGCTTGGATCTGTGCGGGGGTTCTTTTGGGCGGCATTTTGAGCTGATAAGAAACAAGGAAACGTAAGCACAAAAGCCTACGGCTCAAAATGTAACACTCTTCCGCCAAAGGAACACTCGGCCGAGTATACTACAATACTCGGTCGAGTATCCTGGATACTCGGTCGAGTATTCGACTCCAGTTGCTAATGTCAAAAACCCAGAAACAACACTCGGTCAAGTAAAAACAATACTCGGCCGAGTAGTCACTACTCGGTCGAGTATACCTTCTTACTCGGTCGAGTAAACACATACAGTAGCCATTGCTACTCACTGCCAAACAATACTCGGTCGATTGCTGGGTTACTCGGCCGAGTACTCCCTACTCGGTCCGAGTACACCGCTTTCGCTCGGCCGAGCCATCAATAGACGGGTTTAAACAGTAAAAGTCCCCTATCATGCTTTCTATTTCCCCTAACAAGCATGTATCAACAGGAACTGAATGCCACGTTATAAACATATAATCATACAAATCATGCACAAGCTAAATCCGATACACCAAAAGTTCACAAATCCGTCCCCTCAACTATTTCTCAAATCACCAAACTACAAATTCCACATATACATTTCTCAACCATCAATTATCATCAACAGGAACCTTCACAAACTTGCACATACAAGACACAACGCTCATCACACTTCCCCATGTGACCGGCTCGAGTTAATGAGGGCCAAATTGCGACTCCGGGACGTCTCCCGAGTCTTTGCGGTAGCTCCAAACAACTCTCCCTGGGTACATGTGGTCGATCGACCAGCACGCGATATTCGAAATCGTGCGGCGGCCTTTGGTCGATCGACCGAGGACAGTGGTCGATCGACCACTACACGATGTCTGACGCGCAAATTAAACGAGAAGTTAGAAGCCCAACGCAATTAGGTTTTAGAAAATAAGAAGTTGAGTTATTCCTATATAACTCGACTGCTATCATATTAGCAGTGAGCTACAGACGGAGACATTAGTTTAGAATTTAGCATACGGTTTACATTCAATTACTTTAATTTTTACTCTCAATAAAATTCGTTATTTCGCTTTCGGATTCTCTTGTTACGGTATTCCTTCTTCATAATTCCAGTTTGTTTTAGTTATTCTTGCAGTAGTTAGAATTGTTAGAATAATCCCGAAACCTTTAGTTTATTATTGCTTTTAATCGCTCGATTTCAATTATGCATTCGTCCATCGTATTTATCGAATTAGTTGTTGTTATTAATTCTATCATGCGTAGCTAAATATTCCCGTGCTAAGATGCGAGGGGATCTATGGCGTAGATGGCATTAGAATAGGTGACCCCGAATTAGGTCTTGGTCGATCGACTGGCTTCTCTGGTCGATTGACTGAGACGGTTTGTCGATCGACTGGGGTAGCTGGTCGATCGACCGACTTCGTGTCTGATTAGCACCGTTGGATTCGTTAAGTGCAATATTTAACAATAAGACCGAGAGGAGACTTGTTAGATACTTAGTTTTGACTAACCCGTAGATCGAGAGATAGGGAAGGGCATTAATTAATGAATTAAGACGACTAAATTGCTAAGATCGAAAGATAAGTAATTTAGGCTTTAGGAATCACTTTTCAGGGCAAGAGCTAGCATTAGTGAGACCTAGGGATTGGTAGCATATACCGAAAGGAGCTACTAGTTAACTTGGACCGAGAGGACTTGTTTTACCCATCCTACACGACTGTATTTCGGACTTACCTAGGATTATGTGCCATCGCAGCTATAGTGAACCGACCGTCTTAGCATTTCTTTTATCATTGTTTACATCTTTTGCTACTATTATTTGTTTATTTAGTTTATGTTATTAGATTTAGTAATAGTTCACATTAAAACCCCCCTCACTGTTACCGTTAGACTAAAATTAAAAGCAACTATAATCTCCCTACCTCCCTGCGGATCGACCCTGTTACCACTAGCTTCTGTTAGTTCTAATAGGTTTTATAAATATTATTTTTGGTGCTCACAACGACGGACATCAAATTTTGGGCGCCGTTCTTGGGAGGTAGCGCTAGTTTTAGTTGTTTTTATTTTGGTCTGTCTTTAGCCTCAAGGGAAGACTGAGTACCTTGAGGCAGTTCTTATCTTCTTCTTTAGTGTTGTTTCGATAGGTCCTACAGGTCCTATTAGCAGTACTTCAGGAGGATTCACCATGTTCCGTTCTTGGGAGCAGCAGGTGGAATTTTGTGGGAGATGTGGTCTTTGAGGGGCATGATTACGTATGTGCCGAGCAGATATGGACCAAGTCTATGCTTACAGGCAATATAAACAAGGTCATTATACGCCGCCACATCCGTACTCTCGACAAGGCTTCCAAGAGCCTTCATATTCTTTTGCACCACCTCCGCAAATCCCTCTTCCCTCTAACGAGATGGTGGATATCAAAGCTATGATACAAGAGATTGCGACCAAAATTGCCAAACGTCGTGAAGAACATGCAGCATGGTTTAAATCAACTCAGTCCTGAATGGCCGACCTTTCTTCTCTTCGACATATGGAGACCGTGCATGCTATGCGCATCCATAGTGGGTCAACCCCTGAAGGGCCTGCTATGAAAAGAGTAAGCCCGGAAATTAATAAAGATGAATCAGGAAGAGAAGAGGCTAAACTGTCAGAACAGAAGAATAGCGTTAGGAGTAGAATTACAGCATTTGAAAGTCGATCGACCAACCACTCTGGTCGATCGACCAAGACCTCTGTTAATGCTTCTCTTTCGACAATCGAAGCTTTTGGAACCAGCTCCCATGGTCGATCGACCTCGCATATCGATATTGTTGATAATTCGACCCGAATTCTTGACGGGTAGTCGTTCATTTCAAGAGCCATGAAGTTATTTCCAGGTGTTGATAAGGACAAGGTCCTTAATTAAAAGGATGTTTCAAAGAAGGAAGTATAAGAGCAAGCCAAGTTGTCGATAAAGCTTTCATTTCCTAAACGGCTTCAGAAATCGAAAGACGAGACTGAGCGAAAAGAGACTTTGAATGCCATAACACTGAGGAGCGGGTCTACTATTGTCGGGCCCACTGTGGCGAAAGATGGGTCTGAAAAGAAGAAAGAAAGGGCGTCTGTGAACAGTGGCAAAATAAAGACGACTAGCAGCATAGGCAGTCGATCGACTGCCTATCATGGTCGATCGACCGCCTTGAAAGAACAGTGGCGGAAGATTAATGAAGCAGAAACTTCAAACGATGAGAGGATCGATCGATCGATCGACCATCATGATCGATCGACCGGTCCCGACCTTCCGGTGCTCATGCACGAAGACCTCGGTCGATCGATCGACCAACCTAGTCGATCGACCGAGGAAGCTGCTGAAAGTGCACAGTTCCGTCCTCCAATGCCTGATGACTTGAGAGACCATTTGTTTCGGGGTTCGACAACTCCGAAAATATTGAGGCAAGACCCAAATGCTGATGGGTCAGTTCCAGTGCCCAAGTATGACCCCACTACTGTCAATGGTTCGTTCCTGCGACGGACTGAAGAGGGTTCTAGCTACAACAAAGAGAAGATGGTCGATTTTCAGCCCAAGTTTTCAGATGCTGGTATGAGAGATTTAGAGGAGCGTACTAAATTAATTCTCACTGCCCCTTATCCAGAAAGACTGGTGCCGACGAAGGATGAGGTATCTTTCGAGAAATTTAAATCTGTTATTCATAGTTTAAATGTTCAAATACCTTTTCTTGAGTTGGTAAATCAAGTTCCTGCTTATATGAAATTTATGAAGCAACTTTTGACTAAAAAGCGGAAACTTGATAGAGTCGAGTCTGTTGCATTAACTGCTGAGTCTAGTTCTTACTTAATTCATACTGCTCCGCAGAAATTAGCTGACCCGGGTAGTTTCTCTATCCCGTGTCAAATAGGCACCTTTAGTCTCGATAAAGCTTTATGTGATTTAGGCGCTAGCGTGAGTGTTATTCCATTAAGTCTAGCTAAACGACTTGGTTTAACTGAGTTTGCTTGCACGAGTATGACATTCGATAATAATGGTTCTGCAGTCCAGGCCATAGGAGTGTTAGAGGATATTCCTGTGCAAATCGAGAAATTCTTCTTTCCTGTAGATTTTGTTGTCCTAGATATACCCGAGGATCGTCACACCCCGATTATTTTGGGTAGACCATTTCTGCACACTGCTGGTGCAGTTATTGATGTTGGCCTTAGGACATTGACTTTTAAGGTGGGGAAGGAAAGAATTTCATTTGCTCAGTCTCCCATTCGTAGGGATCCTATGATGGTTCAGTGCAATGCTAAGACAGCTAATACTTATGTGATTATTGATGATGTCTAGCCTTTTATTCCTACCCCTATTCCTGCGTTAACACCTCCGCCCCAGATTGGGAGCGAGTTAGAGGAAAAATCTCGTGTTTTACTTGTTGCAGGGTCTGGTTTGGGGAAGGAACTACCGCATATTGCTCCAGCTGTGAAGGAACCAATTATTCAGAAAGGTGGACTGGGATGTTTAAGCTATGGATCAGATGAGGAGCCGGAAAAGAGCCCAAGAAAGAAGAAGCCAGCGCGAGTCACGGAGTATGACTTGGAGTTCGATGAACCAGACGATACTAGAGCATGGGAGGCCGGTCTGGCGATGATCCATTGAGTTGCCCAGGATGATGGAGATGGGTGGAGTCCACTGCAAGATTAGTATTCTTTGAAGGAGTTTCTTATAGCCAGAAGCCGTATTCTGAGCTATATGGCGGCATGGATTGACGGATTTGATAGTTATTGAACTTTTAGACCATTTTATTTCTGTTTTAGACTGTTTACTGTTTTTGGTTCGCGCGAGACTTCGCATTTTATATTCGTTTGCTTAGGATTTTTATAGACTATAGACTATAATTTTGGGTTTAACGCAAATTTTGGGCGCGTTATTATGTGCAATTGCAGGTATAAAGACCACATTAACTCAATTTATTGAGTTATGTCGAAGAACAAAGACATTTATTCGCCAGGTATGACGATCGATCGATCGACGCTGCGAGTGGTCGATTGATCGCCTTATTCAAAGACAAAAGCTATCAATTTCAATTCCCATGGTCGATCGACTAGCTATATTGGTCGATCGACCAAAGCCCGATGCTGAGTTGTTCTTTCTCCAATTTTAAATTCTTTGCACGTAATTTCCGCTTCAATTTTGTTTTCTCGGATAATGCGCGGTATATTCTGTCTTTTCAGGTACTTATGGTAGCACTGCTGGCTACTGAAACCTCCTAGCTCATGCTGGTTTGGGGAAGTTTCCTTCTACTGCGCTTAAAGTCTTGTGAGTTTCCGAGTTCCTTTTCATGTCTTATTTAGTTAATTTTATCGCAAATTCCCGTTTCCCTTTTATTTCATTACATGATTTTGCACAATGGGGACATTGTGAGATTTGGTTTGGGGAAGGGTTTTGCATTGCATTCACATGTTTTATTGCATTTCTGTTTCACGTTTATTGCATTTGTCTTGCATTGTTGTTTAATTTCCTATATATATACAGAAAATTAAAAAAAATTGAAAAATTTCAAAAAAATTCAAAAAATTGCACGTTTATTTTAGCATGTAGGTCGAGTCAGAAGGGTAGTATTTCAATGATGACATTGCATTTGCAGCTGTTTTATGCCTAAGCCTTGCTAATTGACATGTTATTAGTAGAATCATATGCATAGTCTACGAGTTTTCGTTAAATTATTTGCTGAACTTGAGACTTGACTTAGATTTTTGGCAAACTACATCATTTTCGAGGTTTAGAGCCTATAAATCGGTGGCAATCATGACCAGTTTATTTAAGATTGTGAGTAATTACTCCTTATGAGACGTGTTATATCAATATGCATAAATATGAACTTTATTTGCTTAATACCTGTATGCATTCGGTTTGTGGTTTGTTGACATATGTGGAAGAGGTCTCCTTTATTCATTTTGCTCATAAGCTTCACATAGCCAAAAATAGCCTTTTGTCCCTTTAACTACATCCTATATTTAGCCTGCCTTTGTCAAGCTAGTAGTATTAGTCTTTGAGAGTGTTCTTATCATTTTGGTTATGTTTGCTCTTATTGAGAATGTTGGTGAAATGATTGAAGGGAAAGAAAAGAAAAAAAAAAGAAAAAAAAATGATTCGAAAAAAAAAAAGAGTTCAGTCGATCGACCGTCCCACTTGGTCTATCGACTGCTTGCTGCAGTAGGGAAAGAAAATTCGAAAAATCACATGGTTTTTATTATTATTAGATGGTGATTTTGTTCCCATGTTGCGATTAATATTATTTTGGGAATTAATATTTTATGGAGATTGTGAGAATTGTGCTAGTATAAGCACCGTTTTGATTTATTTTGTGTATGAAGTTGGGATGTTGTTATAATTTGGTTTTCAGTAATTACTAGCTTGGCTTTAGCTCCTCTATCCAAATTCATCTTAGCCCCTTTTTACTCATAGCCTCACATACCCATATTTACCTCAGCATGTGTCATGGTCTTTAATGGTTGGAATGCATATGTACGGTTGTAGAGATCATTTTCATATTAGATCTGCAGCATGTTCTTATAGGTCGTAGTTAGGTGAGAGTCTCTACAATATTACTTCTTTCTATCTTTATATATATTCACCCGTGCTTATGTGTGATATGAGCGACCCGTGAGAGTCCATAATGATAAGTCCCTATAGTTGACGGTTCAGTAGTTTTAACGACTACATAACTCGTTTGCATGATTCACATCGCTAATTGATTGTTGGTTATTGCATTGAATTGGTCTAGGCTTTATGGTTGCATTTCGCTCTGAGATTGAACTCGTTCCAATAGGTTTTAGGATCGAGTCTAGTTCTTGCTTGGGGACAAGCAAGGTTTGGTTTGGGGAGATTTGATGCGTGTCTAAAATATGATGTTTCACACTTTATTCTACACGCATTTCAGAGCTCAAATGTGTAATATATGCCATTATTTCCCTATTTCCCTCTACTTTCGTGTTTTTTGTCTATTATTGCAGAAATATGAAGAATTGAGCGGAAAATGAGCCAATTCCGTCCCTAAGTGCGCAGCATAAGTTTTTACATGAAGTAATGACTCGGGAAGCGAACTTGGTGCGCATATCGAAGCCTGAAGGACGAATTTACGAAAGTTCAAGAAGTGCACTGCAGTAGAAGCAGTCGACCGACCGGTACATGTGGTCGATCGACCAGCACGCGATATTCAGAAGCTATTGTGTAGCAGCCTTGGTTGATCGACCGAGGACAGTGGTCGATCGACCACTACACGATGTCTGACGCGCAAATTAAACGAGAAGTTAGAAGCCCAACGCAATTAGGTTTTAGAAAATAAGAAGTTGTATTATTCCTATATAACTCGACTGCTATCAGATTAGCAGGGAGCTCCAGACGGAGACATTAGTTTAGAATTTAGCATACGGTTTACATTCAATTACTTTAATTTTTACTCTCAATAAAATTCGTTATTTCGCTTTCGGATTCTCTTGTTCCTGCCTTGTTACGGTATTCCTTCTTCATAATTCCAGTTTGTTTTAGTTATTCTTGCAGTAGTTAGAATTGTTAGAATAATCCCGAAACCTTTAGTTTATTATTGCTTTTAATCGTTCAATTTCAATTATGCATTCGTCCATCTTATTTATCGAATTAGTTGTTGTTATTAATTCTATCATGCGTAGCTAAATATTCCCGTGCTAAGATGCGAGGGGATCTATGGCGTAGATGGCATTAGAATAGGTGACCCCGAATTAGGTCTTGGTCGATCGACTGGCTTATCTGGTCGATTGACTGAGACGGTTTGTCGATCGACTGGGGTAGCTGGTCGATCGACCGACTTCGTGTCTGATTAGCACCGTTGGATTCGTTAAGTGCAATATTTAACAATAAGACCGAGAGGAGACTTGTTAGATGCTTAGTTTTGACCAACCCGTAGATCGAGAGATAGGGAAGGGCATTAATTAATGAATTAAGACGACTAAATTGCTAAGATCGAAAGATAAGTAATTTAGGCTTTAGGAATCACTTTTCAGGGCGAGAGCTAGTATTAGTGAGACTTAGGGACCAGTAGCATAGGCCGAAAGGAGCTACTAGTTAACTTGGACCGAGAGGACTTGTTTTACCCATCCTACACGACTGTATTTCGGACTTACCTAGGATTATGTGCCATCGCAGCTATAGTGAACCGACCGTCTTAGCATTTCTTTTATCATTGTTTACATCTTTTGCTACTATTATTTGTTTATTTAGTTTATGTTATTAGATTTAGTTATAATTCACATTAAAACCCCCCTCACTGTTACCGTTAGACTAAAATTAAAAGCAACTATAATCTCCCTACCTCCCTGCGGATCGACCCTGTTACCACTAGCTTCTGTTAGTTCTAATAGGTTTTATAAATATTATTTTTGGTGCTCACAACGACAGGCATCAACATCTTCGAACTCTCTCACCACAGGTATCTCAGAAGCTGTCGGCGGCTCTACTCGGTGATCCCTCACATGACAGAGAATCAAGGGGCACTTCTTCCTCAAACATGACTTTAAAGTCATCACAGCTATGAACTTACACTTAGGTTTTACCACAAACCCTCTATAAGACACCCTAACACACTTAGGACCCTTTAAAGACATTCTCTTCTGCCGACAGTCTATCTTGGCATCATACTTACCCAGCCAATCCATCTCGACAATCACCTCAAACCCATCCATAGGAAACTCTAACAGATCTATCGGTAAATCTACCCCTCTAACCACCATAGACACACCCTTATACAACTTAAGAAATGACACCGACTCCCCTGAAGGTATGAACACATCATCTTTTACAACCTCAAACTTACCGAAACCCATAGACATGGCATGACCCTCAGACACAAAAGAGTGTGTAGCCCCTGAATCAAACAAAACAAAGGATGGTACATTATGAACAAGAAAGGTACCGGTAACTACATGAGCATCATCCTGTGCTTCCTGTTTGTCCATCATGAAAAGCTTCCCACTGTTTTTCTGTCCTCCACCCTGAACTGAAGCATTGGAGGTACTTGGCTTGGCTGCGGAATTGTGGGTGGTGTTGTTGTTCTAGCGTTGATATGACCCACCACCACTGCGGTTACAACTTCCCTGGTAACCCTGTCCACCTTTGTTGCCCCATGATCCTCCCGGTCGGTTACTAGCAAAACTCTGAGTTGGCCCTTGAGAGAAATTCCCTTGCCGAGCTCCTGAACCAGTGTCGGGCCTGTAACTCGTGCATTCCCATCTCCTGTGGCCTACACCACCACAGTTGAAGCATGTAAGGTTAGAGTTGTCACTCACACTCCGACCTCCATTCTTTCCCCAACCACGAGATCCCCTCGAGAAACCAGCTCCACCAGAAAAAGCCTTTGCATGATTGAAGTTCCCTTTCTTGTTGGCCGATATTTGTTGCTTCCACACGGCCTTCCTCTTTTCAGCGAGTCCTCTCATCAATCTCTCTTGAGAGATCCACCATTCTCTCGGCTTGCCCGCTCTCGGTACACTTCCTTGAGGTCAGTAGCAACCCCAGCTGGCATACGACTCACGATCTTGGCAGATAAACCCCTCTCAAAACGGAGAGCTAAACCCCTCGGTCCTAGTTGCATGTCGTCAACATAACGAGATAGCTCCATAAACGATGATAGTAGTCGTGATGTCATCTCCTCGATCATGGTGAAGGAATCAAACTCGGATCTCATCTTGTGTCGGATATGCTCCGGCACAAAAATTGCTCTCTCATAGCGCTCTTCAACCGGACGAGGAATAGCTCCCAGGACCCTCGGCTGGTAATAAGCTCTAGCATCTTCCTTGACGTTTTGCCACCAAATCGCAACTTTACCTCTCAGGTAGTACACTACCTGCTCGACGATCATGTCTTCGGGGCACTTAACCATTTCCATGAGAGCTTCAATCTCACGGTGCCACTTCTTGAGTAGCTTTGGTTCACCTACCCCTTCATATGTGGGAGGGTTGAAGCGAGCAATGATGATGCTGAGCTGAGTAGCATCCATCGGCTTCTCATTCCCTTTTCCCACATTTCGGAGAGCTTCAGGAGAGCCTCTTCTTGCTCAATCATGCGGCGCCATCAAGAGTCATCTCGAAAGCTTGGATCGTGCGGGGTTCTTTTGGCGGCATTTTGAGCTGATAAGAAACAAGGAAACGTAAGCACAAAAGCCTACGGCTCAAAATGTAACACTCTTCCGCCAAAGGAACACTCGGCGAGTATACTACAATACTCGGTCGAGTATCCTGGATACTCGGTCGAGTATTCGACTCCAGTTGCTAATGTCAAAAACCCAGAAACAACACTCGGTCAAGTAAAAACAATACTCGGCCGAGTAGTCACTACTCGGTCGAGTATACCTTCTTACTCGGTCGAGTAAACACATCTGATAGCCATTGCTACTCATCGCCAAACAATACTCGGTCGATTCTTTGGGTTACTCGTAAGTACTCCCTACTCGGCCGAGTACACCTGCTTGCTCGGCCGAGCCATACTGTCAGACGGGTTTAAATAAGAAAAGTCCCTATCATGCTTTCTATTTCCCTAACAAGCATGTATCAACAGAATCAATGCCACGTTATAAACATATAATCATACAAATCATGCACAAGCTAAATCCGATACACCAAAAGTTCACAAATCCGTCCCCTCAACTATTTCTCAAATCACCAAACTACAAATTCCACATATACATTTCTCAACCATCAATTATCATCAACAGGAACCTTCACAAACTTGCACATACAAGACACAACGCTCATCACACTTCCCCATGTGACCGGCTCGAGTTAATGAGGGCCAAATTGCGACTCCGGGACGTCTCCCGAGTCTTTGCGGTAGCTCCAAACAACTCTCCCTGGGTTCATTTTATTTAGACTCCCTAAGTTCATTAGATTCATTTGTTTAGGTGCCGTAATCTTCGGCTCTGATACCACTTTGTAACACCTCCTCATACCAAGGTGCCTTACCAGGACCACCCTACCATGAAAGTGTGTTACCATCTCGGTTTCCCGAGGTTAGTACATATCAAAAGCGTTTGAACTGAGCACATTTATTAAATGCCATAAAAGGGTTAAAGTTTACATCAACCAAAAATCCAAAAACTGATTCAACAAATACAACTCCAATGTCTGACAACTAATGAAATCAAAACTAAGACTCGGACGGTGATGCTTGATAGTGATGACAACGCTCCCATGATTGCGCCGAAGCTCACCACTAGCAATACCTATCAAGCTGCTCACCATCCCCGAATGGATCACCGCAGATTCCACAAACAACAACGGGTCGAGATACTCAATCAATATAAGACAGACAAACGAGATACTAGCTGATCATCCTCCAACCCCAGTCTCCCGATCTCACACAGTAACCGACTACACACCAAAGTGTGTAGCCCTGCCAGATTACCCATCGCAACAGGTAATCCTCGCCGCCAGTGGGTGACCGCAGCCGCTCCCACCTAGTCCAGCTCATCAACGAGCGACTAACAATTCCTGTCCCTTAATGTGCACATCCCCTCCCGTGGCAGGTTCCACGGAGGGCGAACTAGGGTGTGAAGCCACTCCCGCAAGTGACCCCACCACAATCACAATCACACAACATCACAGCCGTCACAACATCTCCACATCAACACCGTCACCACAACACCCATACTCCGATGATCAGCAGATAACAATATTTACAAAACAAACATGTCTTAACAATAAACGATGAAATCGAGTAGGGAAACCCTACCTTAGCAATCAACAGTAGAATGAAACTCGGACAATCAGAAAGGCTCCTCTACGGAGTCTTCTCCTATACAATAATCACATAACACAATTACACATTGCACAATCCCCCATATTCCCAATTCCATATATGTATACAGAAACCCCAAAGAATACAAATAACATAGAGATAGAACTTACCAACAGTAGAATAAGGAATTATACGCAAGAACCACAAAGATTACACACACAACGATGCTATGGGATGATTAGGAAGTGATTAGGAAGTGATTAGGGTAATCGTAAAATGATGAAGTTTGAAATAATGTTTTAGAAACTGACGCGGGATATAAAAATAACCCTAAACATTCCTTAATCAAACCGTCAAAATACACTTCGCCAGACCGGATACTCGGTCGAGTAAAGTGTATACTCGGCCAAGTATCCTCTACTCGGTCGAGTATCCACTATACTCGGCCGAGTATTCCTCGGCAGAACCGAAACAAACCATACCAACAGCACTACTCGGCTGAATAGGCTCTACTCGGTCGAGTAGTCACTTAAGAAAATCCGTAGTATTACAGTCACAATACATTGTGAGTCTCCTACACCTCCTTTAGCTTTGTGCATTTCTCTTGTTTTTAAATTTGTATCTTGATCATGAGTTCGAGTCCTAGCAACACATACAGGACTCCCACCTCGGTCCCATTGAGGTGTCTTTTATTGTTCCCACCATGTAAAATCCAAAATGACAACTTTAGTTTCATGCATAGCATTCTTATGCATGAACTTTCCCAATTTTTAACATTAGAAATAGTGTCTACTTTGGTTTGGGGAAGTTCAAGCGTATGCATTGGGACTTAATTTAAATTATGCTCTCCAACCAAACAAAAATTCATGCATCAAATAGCATAGCTTAGTTTGCATTCACTTTTGTATATATATATCATATAGTTTGCATTTAGCTTAGGAATCATGCATTTTCATATAGCTTGCTTAATTTCCTATCGTATTGGTCATTGAGGACAATGCTCATACTAGTGTGGGGATGAGAAATTCTAACATGACTTGCTAAAACAAAAATGATAAAAATTGAAAAATTTTGAAAAATACAAAAACATGTCTTTTATTTCATAATCATAAAACCATAAAAATTTGAAAAATGCAAAAATTCAAAAAAACATGTTCATTTACTTCATAGTGTAGTATTGTATATATTGTTTTGTATATATTGTGTTTGTTCATCCTTTTTCACATTGATCGACTACGCCATATCCGAGACATGAAGATATTGAAGACCGCATGGTATAATCTTTCCAATCTCCTTTTCCCTCTTTATGTTAATGACTATGTGGCTTTATTTTGATTGATGTGGTAAAATCAATGTGATTATAGGATTGCATTTAGATTATTTGGCATACTAGTTGCGAAAGCATATGCATTAGGTTGTATAAATGTTAGTTGCATCATGGCATATAGTTGCATTTAGGAAAAATTTTGTGAAAGCATCTATCTGGGAAACTTGACAAGTGTATATAGGCCCTTGTAGATACTTTTTATCCTTAAGACTTTGCTTGTTAGAATGCTTGTAAAACACCCTAAGATGTGTCATGCTATTATCCTTTGACCCATGGATTAAGGCCTAGTCAAGAGTACCTTGTGGTGTGATAACTCCTTGGCTACCGTTTATTCCAAGGTGACCCTTAAAACCATGCAACCATCATCCATATTCTACCACATTTTGTCATCAAAGGGAATGGGCACAAAAATTGTTCAAATTTGAGTTCAAGAATTGAAATGAAAAGAAAAAGTTTGCAATTGCATCAAAAAGAGAAGAGGAGTAACAAAAATGAAAACTTCTATACTTCAAATATGAGCACCCTCACTACAAACGGGGTGACTTTGAAGATGTTCGAAAGAAATACAAGAAAAAGTTGAAATTGTCAAGTATTGAAATGCCAAACATCAAAAGAAATGGCAAAAAGAAATGTTCTCAAAATGTCAAATGCCACAAATTGGGGGGAAAAACAACAACAACAAGCAAACTCCCATATGAAACTCAAGTTCTATTGATCCCTTTTCCATCGTATCCACTTTTGTGCATGGTAGAGAGGGGATGACCCTTCTTCTTGTCTAGGCAAGAAGGGGAAATCCGCGATCCTCCAGTGTTTCTAACACCATAGGGAGTCTACTCTTGACGAAAGCATTTAACGATAAGGACAAAAGTACTCTAGCTTGACACAACTTGGAGGTGATTTATTGGTATCCTCCTAGGCTTAGTAACTTGAAGAAACCATATCTATAATGGAATGTGTACCCTTGGATTGCTTCCTCTTTAGATAATTTTCGCCATTTAGATGAGGAAAGTGGTTATTCATTTTTGTATATGCATCTGTGGGTTAATATCCGTATACTACCCTTCGAATTAAGGATTATAACGCAAAATTCATATGTAATTTATAGTCATAAAACGAAAATAACAATGAAACGATAAAGATAAAGTATCAACCTCGGGTCCTTTGATGCACGGCGTAAAGAACAGAAATCAACAGAGATTCCCTCCTAATTGTTGCACCCAAGATGTCCGAGTAATGCCCTTGTGCTAGATCAAATCCCCTAATTGCCTTTGCAATATTGAGAGGATAGTTTTTGTGAGTTGTGTTGGATGTGAGATCCGGAATTCGGGAGGCACAATTCCCAAAAACCCTAGAATTTTTACAAATGAAAGATTAGGTTAGAAGGGAGGAGAAACCCTCCCTTTTGTTCTCTCTTCACTCGGCAAAACCGAGACCCACAAGGGGAAGTGGGCTTCCACTTCCTCTTGGTTTTAACTCGCGGTCCGGTTCGTTAAATTCTAAATGTATATGACGCGGTCTGATTATAAACTGTTATCGGTTATCGGAAATTAAGGCATCAACTAATAATACGGGTTAGTTGAATTATTAATACATGTCCGACAAAACAGTATTGTATAATTATATTCAATATACATTTAATTAAATATAAAACGCTTATATTTAATTTTACGAATTAACTGGTTAATTCGCCTTTAGCCCATGATATTTAATCCGTATTAAATATAATATCTCAACATCACATTTTGACTAATTATTAGTCAAATAACTCGATCGACCGTTAGTCAAATTTGGCATCTACATGATCATTATTTTCATACCGTCACATCACTCAAACGTATCCTATAGGTGTGACTTTTAGGGACCAGTTGATCACCGCCATCTGTATGACAATAACGTCAAACTTATCTAGCAAGCCAACCGTTATTGATAAACGTGGATCAACTGATAATGATACAAAGTATACCCTTTGATCCTTTTAGAGGTTTATAAGTCCTTGCACTAACTGTTAAGGACACCAACCCCAACAAGCTCCCACTTGTCCGTACAAGTGTATGTGCAATGACGTTATCCGCACTAACTGGAGGACACAAGCTCCAACAAACTCCCACTTGTCCGAACAAGTGTATGTGCGATAACCGATTCTCATATTCATTTAAAATTTCTCCCACTCAATGTAAAACAATTTGCAGATCTGGATCCGCAAAGGTCGTATTTTACAATCGATCTGTATCTAGAGTGGTTTCCCCGACTAGAGAGTAACTTAACTGATAAAACGAATCCGTATCCGAGCATGGCCATGCATTTCGATTCTGACTCTCGAGTGGCCCCGAGAAATATCAAGTACTGATAAAGGCTGAATATTTCCTTCAACTCGAACTCCTTCCGATCTAAGCACGGTGATGAAATGACCTTAAAAAAAATCTACTTGGCCCCCTGTTACGGATGACCGTGAGAAAGAAACCAAAGTCACCCAAAATCTGCCTTAGTCTCAAGAGACAGTCGATAGTCAAAAGAATCGACTCTTAGGATCACCATGGAAGTCCTATCCACGACCGGGCAACGAATGTTATAAAACATTTAGGACTCCACGTCGATGTCACAATTGTGTCCTACGAAATATCCGTATAAATCGTCTCCGTGATTGGTCACAACCGGTTGACTTATGGCTCGTTGAACCCACCATCAACCAACGTCACAAAATAATTGCCGAGTTATCACTCATGTGGGCAATTAAGGACTGAAAAATATAATGTTCGTTCAGTTCACTTTGTGGTGTTCAAAAATTGTCGCACAATTCCACATGAAAAACAAAATATATATAAATATCAAAACGATGATGTCGTATAGAGTACACAAGAAAATGAATCTAATCCATAAAAGAGTACTACGACTCAGGAACATGTTTAATTCCCATGGAATTAACATGCCCTTCATGCTTATCTTGTCGTAATGGTTTAGTGAGAGGATCTGCTATATTAACATGTGTAGCAATCTTTTCTATCACTACTTCCTTTTGCTCCACGTAATCTCAGATTAGATGAGCTTTCCGTTGTACATGTCTAGACGCGACATAGTACTCGGACTCAGTCGTAGAATCTGCTGTAACACTTTGTTTGGAACTCTTCCAGCTGACTGTAGCGCCATTAAGAGTAAAAACGAATCCAGACTGAGATTTCGAGTCATCTCGATCCATAAGTCAATGCCCAATCTTTAGTCCTCCGTAGGTACTTAAGATTGTTCTTGACAGCCATCCAATGTGATTCACCTGGATGCTGTTGGAATCGACTTGTCATACTCAATGCATATGTCACGTTCGGACGTGTGCATATCATGGCATACATGATTGACCCTATAGCCGAAGCATAAGGAATCCGTGTCATGCGCTCTTTCTCTTCCGTGTCTCACGGTGCACGAGACTTGCTCAAATGCACCCCTGGAGCCATAGGAAGAAACCCCTTCTTTGAGTTAGTCATGCTGAATCTCTCTAGGACTTTGTCTATGTAAGACTCTGACCGAGAGATAACATCCGTCGTGATCTATCTCGATAGATACGGATGCCCGCAATTCTTTGTGCCTCACCCAGATCTTTCATCTGGAAATGTTTTTTTTCAACCATACTTTCACCGAAGTTAAGAGAGGTATGTCATTCCCAATCAGGAGTATGTCGTCAACATACAATATTAGGAAGACAATCTTGCTCCCACTCGACTTGATATATAAACATGGTTCCTCGACCGATCGAGTAAATCCATTTTCTTTTATCACTTGGTCGAAGCGATGATTCCAACTCCTTGATGCTTGCTTAAGTCCATAAATGGAACGCTTAAGCTTGCACACTTTCTTAGGATGTACTGGATCGATGAAACCTTCGGGTTGTACCATGTACAACTCTTCCTCCAAAAAGCCGTTTAAGAAGGCGGTTTTCACGTCCATTTGCCAAATTTCATAATCATGAAAAGCGGCAATCGCTAAGATAATCCGAATGGAACGTAGCATGACTACGGGTGCAAAAATCTCATCGTAGTGCAAACCTAGCACTTGGGTGAAACCTTTAGCAACTAGTCGTGCTTTGTAGATATCTTGTTGACCTTCCACAGAATGCTTTATCTTGTAAAGCCATTTGCATTGAAGGGGACGAACCTTAGCAGGTAAGTCAACAAGATCCCACACGTTGTTCTCATACATGGAGTCCATCTCGGATTGCATGGCCTCAAGCCATAGCTTTGAGTCAGAACTGGTCATGGCACCTTTATAGGTTGCGGGTTCACTACTCGTTAAGAGTAGAACGTCATCTATGTCATGTTCCTCGACCATACCAATGTATCTGTTCGGAGGACTAGAGACTCTTCCCGACCTCCTAGGTTCCTCGGAATGTTAACATAAATGCCGGGATTGAAGGAATAGGTTCCTCCAATAGTTGCTCGGTATTTGTTGGAATCTCCGACAAGTCGAAGGTTCTATCACTCTTTGCATTCTCGAGAAATTCCTTCTCTAAGAATATCGCACTAGCCGCAACAAAAACACGTTGTTCGGTTGGCGAATAGAAGTAATGACCAAGAGTTCCTTTAGGATAACCTATAAAGAATGTCTTGACCGATCGCGGGCCGAGCTTATCCTCGTGTCTCCACTTGACATAAGCCTCGCAGCCCCAAACCCGTATAAAGGACAAGTTAGGGACCGTTCCCTTCCATAGTTCATATGGAGTCTTGTCAACACTTTAGACGGACTTCTTTAAGTATTAGAGCGGCTGACAAAAGAGCATAACCCCATAATGAATCAGGTAAAACCGTGTGACTCATCATGGATCGAACCATATCAAGTAGTGTTCGATTTCTCCGTTCGGACACTCCATTCAATTGAGGTGTTCCAGGTGGAGTTAACGTAGGGCAATCCCACGCTTTGAGGTGATGATCAAACTCGTGAGAAAGATACTCGCCACCACGATCTGAACGTAGTGTTTTAATCTTTCTACCCAATAGGTTCTGTACCCTATTTTGGTATTCTTTGAATTTCTCAAAGGATTCACTTTTATGCTTCATTAAGTAGACATAGCCATATCTACTTAAATCGTCCGTGAAAGTGATGAAATACCTATAGCCTTCTCGCGCGGTGATTGACATAGGTCCACATACATCCGTGTGTATGAGTCCTAATAGGTCAGCAGCGCGCATTCCAACACCTTTGAAGGAAATACGAGTCATTTTACCGATGAGACATGATTCACACGTGCCAAACGATTGAAAATCAAAAGCCGAGATAGCTCCATGCTTGATGAGCTATTTTACGCGTTTCTCATTAATGTGTCCCATACGGCAGTGCCATAGATATGTTTGATCTTTGTCACCAACCTTTAACTTTTTATTCATTACGTGTAATATTTCAAAGGTTGGTCGATCTAAAACATAAATTCCGTTCATGGAGACTGCCTTGCCAAAAATCATATCGTGTAATGAGAAAATGCAATTATTATTCTCTATTACAAATGAAAATTCAAGCTTGTAAAGTGCAGAAACTGAAATAATGTTTTGGAAAGACAGGGTACATAATAGCAGTTATATAAAAATAACTCAAATCCGCTTGGTAGCTGGATCACATATGTTCCCCTCGAGACGGCAGCCACTGGTGCTCCATTCCCGATATGCAGGTCCACCTCACCCTTTACGAGGGGTTCGATGTTCCGGAGCCCCTGCACATGATTACACAGATGAGAACCACAACCAGTATCTAGTACCCAAGTTCCGTAACTTGCGTGGTTAATCTCAATCATATGAATAAAAGTGGAAGAAGATGAAGACATACCAACAGGTTTAACACGACCTGCTTTTAAGTCCTCATGATAAACAGGACATGTCCGCCTCCAATGCCCAGTCTTGTGGCAATGGTGACACTCCATGTTACCATCCTTGCTCTTTGTCGCGCCTGATGAGTTGCTCGACTCACCAGGACCACTCTTACCTGAACCCGACTTCTTGAACTTCGGTTTACCTCATCGCTAGGTTTGCTCGAGCTTTGCCCTTACCTTTCCCTTTGTTGGACACAACGAGAACATCCTGTTTCAAGCTCCCACTGAACTTCATGTCCTTCTCGGCCCGTGTCATTTAGAAGGGAGTGCGCTTCATGGGGAGTCTTCTTCAAATCATTCATATAGTAATTCGCTCTAAATTGCGAAAAACCATCGTGGAGTGAATGAAGCATGCGGTCGATAACAATGTTCTCGCTGATGTTACAATCAAAGGTCTCCAGCTTCTCGACATTCTCAATCATGCTGAGAATGTGTGGGCTAACCGGTTGGCCCTTCTGGAGTCTCGCATCAAAGAAGCGAGTGGTATGCTCATAAGTCACGATTCTCGGTGCTTTCGAGAATTCCTTAGTGAGCGTGGTGAAAATCTTGTTCGCACCATGGGCTATGAAGCGTTTCTGCAAATTGGATTCCATTGCAAAAATGAGTACGTTTTTAATCGCACCCGCTTCCATACAGAAATCATTAAACTTGGTGATTTCAGACTCTAGCCGTGGGACTGGGTTTGCTTGGGAGGAGGGGCTCTAATAAATATTTGAGCTTCCCATCGCCAGCGGCAGATTCCGTAATGCCGCCTCCCAGTCTCCGAAGTTGGATCCATCATTCTTCAGTCGAGTAGACTGATTCATCTGATTCATGAAGATCCGAAGCCAGGACTCACGGTCCAATGTGGCACTTGGCATTGGGTCATTAGTTGGACCAGCCATTTCGTTATAGCAGTTTAAAAATTCGTGATCTACACTGAAAAAGAAAGAAAAACAAAACGAAATAAGCAACTCATCGAGGTGATTTAAGTCTATTAAAAATACATTTTAATCGTGTAGACTCATTGCACTTGCATAATTGATCTCCCTCAAGAATGATACAAGTGATCCCAAGACTCAATTTCTGTAAATTGATAAGCCAACTGTTTAGCTAATTCTTCCGGAAGAATTCTTGGTCGATAGATTTCAAGAAATCTATCTATAGTCCACCATAGTCACAGGGATCGCACGAGTGACCATAGTGTTGAGATAAAATAGGTCAATCGGTTCCAACTTACCCGACGTAGAAGGGGTCATAGTATGCCTACCGACGAAGAAGGGACTCATTGGAGTTTGACCTATAAAGACCGTTCTCAATTTTTGTTTATACGAGGAAGATCCCATCAACTTAATTATAATTCATTTTAAGTGAACGAATAACTAGCGTTTGCGTGAATGAATCAATTTAGGTGATGGCTTAAAATCGTGTGACATGAGAATGTCAATGAAAACTAACTCGTGACCTCTATATGTGTCAGTTTTCATGCAATAATTAGGTGGTTTGGTTTTTAGGCGGAATATGATGCATGTTATCGTTACGAAAAAAAATAAATAAATAAATGAATGCGATACGTAAATAAAAATTCCTAGTGTGGCCTATCCTAGTAAAGTAAAACATAAAACAACTTTGGAATCCACCGTTGGACCCGAGAAGCTTGTCTTGATGTTCCATCTTGATCCATGTAGCGGGAGTGAGCATCCGGTCTCCAACTTTAGTCTTCTCAAAAATTACAATTTAAAATTTACAAATATAAACCTATTTACATTCTAAATAAAAACTGTAATTAAAAGAAAATAAAATGGAGATACGAGATCTCAAAATACAACCAAGACCGTGTTCCATCATTACGGTAACACGTTCTACTAAGGCCACACTAAGTTACAACCGTTTGCAAAATAATTAAATACGTAATTAAAAGGCATTCAAAAACATACAAAATTAACAATAACGATAAATAAAATGCATCAACTAAAAGTAAAATTATTCGTGACATAATTCCGTAATTATGTTAAATTTTTATCCAAACCACCAAAGATAATTAAAATTACATGACAAAACCGTGTTAGTCAAGTTAATTTTAATCCGAGATAATCCGTTACAATAAATCGTTTTAAAGTAACTTTATTTACGTGGGTGAACCGTTTCACTAATCAAGCGAGAGCATAAAAAAAAATTTATGCAATAAAAGGGCCGAAAGGAAAAAGAAAAAAACAAAAAAAATTTTTTTTTTTTTTTTCTTTTACTCTTCTTTAACGTGAACATGGATGCCCAAAAAAAAAAAAATTTTTTTTTTTAAATGCTAAAAACCGAGAGCATTAAAATCCAAAAAAAAATTTACACGGCTCAAAATCGTGAGCAACTAAAGATCAAAACAAAACGGTTTGATTAAAACACAATTGCAATTTACTCTAATCCGGATTAAAATAAAAATACAATTGACATGTTCTTCACATTTTTGTTGTAATTATCGATTAAAACAACAAATCGCTAAGAACAACATGTAAACAAAACATGAAATCGTCACAAAACAACCGTGTAAACTGGACACGGTTCCCAATGCACAAAACAGGCCGTGACATATAGAAATGTCGAGACCAACATGCCACACGGTTTTATCAAAGTTTTATACAAAAATTATCGATTTGATAAAAACCAATTGCGATATCACCTAATCCGTATAGAAATGAAATAGCAATTGATAGATCTTTAACACATTATATTGAATATCGATTACAAAATAATATGCAAAGATCAAATCGACAACAAGAACAAAACATGGCACGAAAAACAAACAGCCGTGCAAAAAAAATTGAAAAACCGTGAAAGAAAAAGGTTCCAGCCGTGTGGAAATTGCTACAAAAAAAAATTATCGATCCATGTATACAAGACACGGATCCCAAGGCACAAAACCAACAAAAAAAACGCAGCAAAAAAAAAAATTTTGCCGAGCCAAAAAACAGTTTGTGCCGAGACAAAATTTAACCAAAATTCATCGTTTCAACAATCGTTTGATGAAAATCACATAGAAAAATTTGCGTGGCCTCGCTCTGATACCACTTGTGGGTTAATATCCGTATACTACCCTTCGAATTAAGGATTATAACGCAAAATTCATATGTAATTTATAGTCATAAAACGAAAATAACAATGAAACGATAAAGATAAAGTATCAACCTCGGGTCCTTTGATGCACGGCGTAAAGAACAGAAATCAACAGAGATTCCCTCCTAATTGTTGCACCCAAGATGTCCGAGTAATGCCCTTGTGCTAGATCAAATCCCCTAATTGCCTTTGCAATATTGAGAGGATAGTTTTTGTGAGTTGTGTTGGATGTGAGATCCGGAATTCGGGAGGCACAATTCCCAAAAACCCTAGAATTTTTACAAATGAAAGATTAGGTTAGAAGGGAGGAGAAACCCTCCCTTTTGTTCTCTCTTCACTCGGCAAAACCGAGACCCACAAGGGGAAGTGGGCTTCCACTTCCTCTTGGTTTTAACTCATGGTCCTGGTTCGTTAAATTCTAAATGTATATGACGCGTCGATTATAAATCACATATCGGTTATCGGAAATTAAGGCATCAACTAATAATACGGGTTAGTTGAATTATTAATACATGTCCGACAAAACAAAGTTTGTATAATTATATTCAATATACATTTAATTAAATATAAAACGCTTATATTTAATTTTACGAATTAACTGGTTAATTCGCCTTTAGCCCATGATATTTAATCCGTATTAAATATAATATCTCAACATCACATTTTGACTAATTATTAGTCAAATAACTCGATCGACAAGGTTAGTCAAATTTGGCATCTACATGACAGTATTTTCATACCGTCACATCACTCAAACGTATCCTATAGGTGTGACTTTTAGGGACCAACATCACCGCCATCCGTATGACAATAACGTCAAACTTATCTAGCAAGCCAACCGTTATTGATAAACGTGGATCAACTGATAATGATACAAAGTATACCCTTTGATCCTTTTAGAGGTTTATAAGTCCTTGCACTAACTGTTAAGGACACCAACCCCAACAGCATCCATTACTTGATTTGTGTGCTTTAATGCTTGGATGTATCGCCATTTTGGCAAGCCCCACCTTGCCTTGCAAGAAGGCATCCTACCTCATGGTTGTCTTGTTGTGAGTTGAAGGGGCGGAGTGAGACCCGCTAATTATCTCACATCGGCTATATTAGTAGGTTAGTTTGAATAAGGGTCCTAGTTTTTGTCACCTCTTTACTCGGGACGAGCAAAGGTTCGATTTGGGGATGTTTGATGTGAGTTATATTTGAGCACATTTAGTCCTCGAATTAGCCCCGTTCCTATGCTTTATAGTGCATAATTGGGTCATTTACTATCTTTAGTTTCCCATTTTGTATATTCTTTGAGGTTTTGTTTCCTTGGTAGGAGAGGAGTGCAAACGTTGCATTTACATGGCGAAATGGAGCTAAATTGATCGCATCTAATGACCAAGCATCAAAGGGAAGACGATACTAGAAGGCCTATGTAGATAATAAAGTATATTGGGCAATGGTGAAAGGATCCTTGCATCCTCAACAAGATCCCCGCGGATTATTGAGGAATGAGAGAAGAGAAGTTGTCTGACCCAGGATCCGAGCGGTTGCCAAGAATCCGGCGTCTCCCTGCACCACAATCCGAGCGTCACGAGCTTAAGACTCTCATCTTGAAGCCCTAGGATCAGAGCGTCTCCTCTATGATCCGCTCGGATCTCCTAACAGAACCCACCGTGCCAGCTTCCAAGCCGCTCGGGACGAGCATATCCATACGGGACTAGCAAAACGTAGATGCTCATCTCCTTGGAGAGGAGCATTTCCTCAACTTTTCTTAAGGGTCTTAATAGTCATTTAAGCCTTTAGAAACCCTAATCTTTGTACCTAATCTTTAGTATAAATACCCCTTTGTACTATCTAGATTAGCATACTTCCTTAATTAAGTTCTAATCATTCCTTAATCTTGTAATCAACTCTTAATTTAGTCTTAATACAAATCTCAATACTTAATCTTTCCTTAATTTCTTTATTGTTCTTCATTTATTTTGGGTAATTAGAAGATTATTTGGGTTTATTGGAGGATTGACAACCTTCCATCAATCATCAAGTACTTCTATTATTCTTTGCATTATTATTTTGGAATCTCCATAGGTATAATTCTCTTAATCCTTGCTTTAATTATTGTTAATCATTTTCACTCATTCATCATGTTTTGCCTTGTTAATGTGATTGACAACCTTGTTAGCATGTTAAACTTGATCATGAGTGAGTAGTTTCCTTAGCTAGGGTTAATGGATAACTAGGGGAAACCAACATGGGGAAAGATTCATGCTTAATCTAATATGTCCACATAATTTATTTGCTTGCTTGTTGTGATTTCAACTTATGCACATGTTATGTTTGATGAAATGCGAGCCTATGAATCCTTGCATTTTTTACCCATCACTTATCTTTTCAATGAGGCTTGTAAGACATAAACCAACTCGAGCCTCATTAGACCATGCATAATGTTGAATAGGGAGGATTAAGTCGACTTGTAGGTGTTGTACAATCTAATCGATTCGACTCCGGAACCGAAACCTTCTTAGGGATTGTAAGATATACACTAACTCGATCCCATCACAACAATAATTGCTTGCTTATAATTCGGGAACATGTTTGTATGATCAACTCCCATGTATTCCCCTATGAACCCATGATACCCTAGTGCTTTTAATCAATTGTTTACATCTTCATTTATCTACCTTGCTTTGTTTTTATTGTTGATTAGTTTTAATTAATCTCCTATCTCAACCCCAAATTGTGACACCCTAAGACACGACCAATTACAATTGAAAATCCTACATCAATACTCGTTCCTTGGGATCCGACCTTTGCTTGCCTCTTTACTAAGAGTAGTTGGTGAAGTTATAAATATTGTTTTGGTTGAGTAACTTTTGACGACGAGTTTTACGAAACACCATTTGTTACACGGTTTAGTGAGTTTGTATGCCGAATTAAGGGCATTTGTGCTTAAATTTGATGGATTAGAAGCGGATATGGATCATCTGGCTTTGTTTAGGTAGCTAGCTTGGCTATTAACCTCACATTTCCAAAAATAGTTTGCCCCTTATTACTCATTACCTCACTTTTCCATACTTTTGTAAGCCCTCGGCTGTGACGGGACCTTGTTTGGTTAGAATGTATGTGTACGGTAGCTAGAATTGTCTTTCATACTATATTGCATGCATGCTTATGTGGGTCGTAGTTAGGTGAGCGGTCTTCTTATTTTCTCTCTTACATATAATTGTTTACCCTTTGCTTCATGAGAGAAGAGTGACCCGTAAGAGTCCATTATCAAAGGTCTTGCAAGGTCGATTTAAGCTTTTATTATAGACATCTTACAACTCGTTTGCATTTGACTGTTTTTGCTATAAGAATTAGTTTGCTCGCATTAAATTTGTTTGAGTAGACTATTTGTAGTCAGCTCGAGTTTTTATGTTGTTCCATTAGTTAGTTGCGATAGTTTCTTTGGGGACAAGCAAAGGTTTGGTTTGGGAAGATTTGATACGTGCATTTTATATAGTCTTTTTAAGCCTCATATGCACGCATTTCTATGCGGTTCCCGTAGTTTTAAGATACGGAATGCCCCGAAGAGTCTACTTTGGTTCGTTTGGCTTTAATTGCAGGAATGGACCTGGAAGTAGCGAAATTGAGCCTTTTACTGTCCCTTTAGCTTGCATTTAGGAGACGGAAGAATTGGAGCAGAAATACTTACTGTCTTGGGATGCGTGAAGTCATCTTGGAAGCTAAATCACACGACCTATGGCGGATTCAGTGGTAGTTGACTCGGTCGAGAGCTTTTGCTGGCTAGTTCCTCGATTGAGAACCTTGGGATGAGGAGAAGACCTCGATCAACCACTACGTGTTCGATCGAGAGGTGAAAATATGGTATTCCTCGATCGAGAAGAGGAATTCCTCGATCGAGAGGTCCGCCGGATGTTTCCTCGATCGAGAACATTGAAGATGCTCGATCGAGCACTTTCTGTGGGCGATGCAAGATTTTCTCGCATAATCTTATTTACTTAATATCCTATTATCGTACTTAGGTTAAATAAATATCTCTCTTATAAATAGGAAAGACTTAGTTAGGTTTAGGGATTAATCTCTTTTCCTTTCATAAATATCTCTCTTATAAATAGGAAAGACTTTTGTAATTCTTTACTCTCTTTCAGTTTTACTATTTAGTTTATGTTATTTTCTTTTGTTCATCTTAATACCATGTTTATTATTGCTTTATTTACCGTTCTTGTTTTATTTACCGTTATGCGTAGCTAATTCCCTTAGTGCTAGGATTAGGGGAGCCATGATAGTAAAGCAATGATACGATAATTAGTTTAGGAGGTTTTGTTGTGAGAATTGTTTGATAGCAGTATAATAGTAATTATTAGGTTGAATGCATGCAACTGAAGTAATTAAACTGGTTAAATTCAGACCTAAATCGGAAGATTGTAATGAACAGACCTGTTATGAACAATAGACTACCTTAATCAGAGCGGAAGCTATTTAGGAAGAGTCTGGGGCAGATAGCGGACCGGAAGGACCTTTCCACTACCCTTCTTACATCAGAACGACTGACCTACCTCTAGCTGACTTGCGTAATATCATGGTGAACCGACATCCTGGCATCTCTTTCTCTTTTTTCTCTCAATCCTTTTCACTCTTGCTATTTTAATTGTTTTTACTTTTATTGCATTTATTCCAGTTCATTAGTTTAGTCCAAATAACTCAAACCCATCCCCCCCCCCTTTCACTTTGTGACCAGTAGACAAACGATCAACAAGTAGATAGTGATCGCCTCCATGTGGAGTACGATACCCGACTTACCTATGCTATATTAGTTAGAGGCTTTGGTTTATTTTTGATAGGGTTGCGATAGCCGTGTCACCGCCACATATTCTGGTAAGACTATTCCCGATCACGTAGCATCGACGCAACATCCGCCCGAATTTTGGCTATTTTCGCCACTGATCATCTCATAAAGTCGTATTATTATTAATATCTGGAGTATTAGTATCAGGTTTTTTGGATTTATCTGTATTAATTGATTGCATATTATTATTACTAATTTTTTAAAATTTTTGTGTCGTTGATGAATTAGGTTGAGAAGGTTTGATGAATTTGTTCTTCGCTATTGCAAAAAAATCGCGTGTTTAGTTTCTCTCTCTAACTCGGCATTTTTTTTTTAAATAAGGCTTAAGAGTTATTTTGCAAAGAAATGAATTAAATTGAACGGAACTAAGGCTCTGTTCTTCTCGGCTTTTTAGAGCCGAGTAATCCAATGGAGCTCAATCAATCGAGTGAACTAAACCAATGGAACTGAGCCGAATCGAATCGAGCTGAATCAATCAATAAAGCTGAAATAATCAATCGAATCAATCCAATCTGAATCGAGCCGAATCGAACTAAGTGATTGAGTCAATTGAATCGAAAAAATATTAATATTAATATCTATACTAATATAAAATTATTATTATTATTATTATTATAAGAAGAAGAAGAAGAAGTCCCTCTAAAAAAATTTTTCTCTCTCTATAACAAACTCTTTCTTTTTTCTTCTTTCATGAAAACCGTTTTTTTCCAAATCCCTGTTTTTTTCCCGCTTCTGATTCCTTTCATGGCGCGCACGCGAGCTCGACAAGCTCAATCAAAGTCATCAATGGCTTCCGTGGATACTCGAAATCGATTGGTACTAATTTAGTGGAAAATGATGTTTGAATTGGGTGAGATTTTACATACCCACCTCCGCGTAAGAATACGCGAATGCTCTTATTCAATCCGCCATTGTTGGTAAAGGTTCTACTCCCTCTCTAGTTAAGAAATCTTTGACTACTCTTGTTACTCCTCGTATTGCGAATCTTGATTTACTTCGAAATGCGAGTTTTTCTCATCCTTCTCCCACAATTAACCCTCCCGATTCTAATCATACGATTGTTTCTCGCTTGATTGTGAATTAAAATCGCTATTCCTATTGTTCCCTCCGTTAATGTCAAATTAGGCCTCAAAACTGTTCTTGTGCATTCTTCTCGTGATAATCATACGATATAGATATGAATAAAGTGTTAATGGAGGATAATCCTCCGGTTTAGCGATACATAATGTGGAAAAATCGACCCAAAAGCTACCGTAGTTGGTGGTAATCGCGTAAAGCTCTTCAATTCTCCCGCCAAATTAGGCATGAATCTCTTTTTCTGTGAAACTAGTGTTAATTCCTCTGAGGTTGATATTGATGCATCTGATTATGCCGAGGAATTAAAATTGTGGTCAAATACTTTAATGGGTAATGTTCTTGGTGGTCGACCAACCCTAAAAACTGTACAGGAGTTTGTTAATAAGAGTTGGGTAAACATTGACTCCCCACTGTTCAAGATTTTAAATAGGGGTGGTTCACTTTTAGATTTGATTCGATCTTTGCATTAAACAATGTTCTAAAACAAGGACCTTGGAAGGTGGGTCATAACACTCTGATTCTGAAGCAATGGAGCCCATCTTTTTCTTTGGAAATGGAAAGGGTTGCAAAGGTTCCCATTTGGATCCTTTTCCCAGGTCTTGATCCTTTCTTATGGACTGATAAAGTACTGAGTAAGATGGCTAGCAAGGTTGGTAAGCCACTTTTTGCAGATCCAAATCACTACTTCAAAGGAGAAGTCAGTCTTTTTTGCTAGGGTTCTAGTTGAAGTATATGTATCCCAGGAGCTTCCTTCTCATGTCATCATTAACACCCCTCATCTTGGTCAATATTCTCAAAAAGTGGTTTATGAGTGGTTGTCCTACTACTGCAAGTGTTGTGGCAAATTGGGACATACCTCTGTGAACTGTAAGAGAAATAAGCCTGTTCTTGAGGTTACTCCTCCTGGGTCTGATCCCTCTTCTAAGGGACCAGTCTCTTAGCCAAAGCCTGTTCAGTCTCCTCACCTTCAATCTGAAAATGTCGCAACTGAGCTTGTCCCTTCTGATCCTTTGGCTACTGATATCTTAGTGTCTCCTAATTCTTTCCAGATTTTAGGAGAGAGTTCTGAACTTGGACAAGATGAGCTAGGTGATACTTCAGATGCTTCTGTGGTTGTAGTGGCTTCAGAAGAGAGGAATGTAGACTCAGAATGCTTAAAGCTAGGTCACGATCCTCCTCTGCCGATTCCATTTCTCCTCAAAAGTTTCGCAAAGCACTCGGGAAGCTCGGCTAAATCCAAGGTATAAAGTCTTCTAAAAATAAGTCTATGGGTGTTCCTAAAATTGCTTCGGCCGAAGGGCAAAATGGACTAGCTGGTACCTCGGATCCCATTCAATGATGGTTTAGTTGAAGGGAGGAATGTTGGCTCACCCACTCACAAATAGGCCGGATATCCTCTCCCACTTATCCCTCTCCCTCGATTTGGTTTCTTCTCAATGCATCAAGAATGTCCAAGGGTTGTCATTTCTTCCCCAGCTTGATTGAAACACCGATCCGGTGGTTCATCTCCTACTCTATTTGGGATTATCTCGTGCTAATGTAGGCTTCCTTGCTTCTACTACATCGCAGAAGACAAACCGTGATACATCAAGGCAGTTCTCAAGCTGGTTTAGTGGATATTCATGCTGTTGTTCCTTCTCAGCCAAATTCCAAATGAAGATAGCCTCTTGGAATGTTCGTGGCTTAAATTGTCCTATTAAACAAAATGAAGTCAGGTATTTTCTTAATCAAAATCACCTTGATGTAGTGGCTCTCTTGGAAACCAGAGTTAAAATTGGTAATGCTTCTCGAATTCTTAATACTAGTTTTCGACATTGGGCTTCTATTTCCAATTATGGATGTCATTATAATGGGAGGATCTGGCTCCTCTATAATCCCATAAATGTCATTGTTAGTGTGATAGCTATTGGTGATCAATGGATCAGTTGTAATGTGTTTCACAAAGTTACCTCTACCTCTCTCAATCTTACTGTGGTGTATGGTAGTAATGATGCAGCTGAACGAAATGCTCTTTGGGCAGGACTTCAAGCTGCTAGTACCTCTAATCCTTGGTTGGTGATTGGGATTTCAATGTTGTCGATGCCCAAATTTTGAAAAGTTAGGCCCTCACCCCTCCTCGCTCGAAGATATGATGGAGTTTAATTCTTGTTTGATCTCTTGCAACTGGATGATATTGCTTTGATCGAGAGTACGATATGACTTGGACAAATAAGAAAGATCCCTTGACTAGAGTTGGTCTAAATTAGATAGAGCTCTTGTCAATCAAAGAATGGATTTCTTCATTCCCAACTTCTAATGCTTTCTTTATGGAGTCTGGTCTTTCGACCACTCCCCTGTAGTGGTTCTGTTCGAAGCCATTAAAATAGGTAAACGCTTTAGCTTTTTTGAATAGTTGGATCCAAAGATCCTAACTATGACACTATTATTAGAGGAGCTTGGTCCATTCCTGTTGCTGGTAATCCTACTTTTCGTGCTCTTTACTAAACTTAAGAATGTAAAACATGCTCTTACCATTTTCCATAGAGAGAATTTTAGTGACCTTACTTGGTCGAGTTAAAGCCGCTAAATTGCAGCTCAAGGATTGTCGGGGGAGCTCTTACAGATCCTTTTTCTCTCCTTTTATTGAAGCTCAAAGAGATTGTCCGGCTAGGTATACTACTCTTAAGAAAGCTGAGTTGGACATGCTTACTCAGAGAGCTAAGTTGACTCATATTCAATCTTCTGATACTAGTTCCAAATATTTTTTTGCTAAGATTGCTGAAAGAAAGCACCAACAAAATATTGTTAACATTGTTGATCACAATGGTCTGCTTCATCAAGGGGTAGCAAATGTTAGTCTTGCTTTTCAGAATTACTATACTCACCGGGTCGGGTCGATCGCTCCTATCCACAACCTTGATATCAATTTTATTGGTCGGGGACCACTGTGTTTCGAAGTTGATAAAGCCAAATTGGTTCAAGACATCTCTCCCTCTGAAATCGTGAGTCGCTTTTTTAGCATTGATTCCAATATCACCTAGTGTTGATGGTTTTTCCTCCTGGTTTTTTCAAGTCTTCCGGGATATTATCAAGGGGATTTGTCATGCGATTCACGCTTTTTTAGATCAGGTCATATGGCCAAGCAAGCAAACTCAACTTTAATTTCCCTGATCCCCAAAAAAGCTACTGCAACTTCTGTTCTTGACTACAAGCCCATTTCCTGTTGTACTGTTTTCTATAAAACAGTTAGCAAAATTCTTTCTAACAGGCTTCAACCTATCTTGCCTTATCTTGTGGGAGACAAGTCTGCTTTTGTCAAAGGCAAATATTTTTGAGAACATAATGCTTTCCCAGTCCTTGATTAAAGGCTATGCTAGGAAGGTACTTTCTCCTAGATGTCTTATTAAAGTGGATATAAAGAAGGCATTTGATTCTATTCAATGGGGAATTTTTGTCTCAAATGCTTGCTAGTTTGGGCTTCCCTTCTCTTTTTCTAAATGGATCATGGGTTGTATCACTAATACTTGGTACTCCTTCAAACTCAATGGAGGTATAGCTGGATTTTTCCCTGGCAAGAGTGGAATCGGCAAGGTGACCCCTTGTCTCCTTATCTTTTTGTCATCGGTATGGAGATACTCTCCGATATCTCGGAGTTCTTTGTACTAAAAGAATGTCTCCTATCATCCCAAATGCGAAGCTTAATCTTAATCATTTAATATTTGGCTTGATGATTTAATGATCTTTGTTAGAGGAGATGTCCCTTCGCTTGTTGCGCTTAAAAATACTCTAGTTGATTTTGCTCTCCTTTCTGGGCTTCATGCTAATATGGATAAAACCAACATTTATTTGGGGGTGTCTCTCCTCCGAAATTGTTTCAAAATCCTCCAAGAAACAAAGCTTCTCAAGGGTCACTTTCCTTTCAAATATTTGGGAATCCCCTTATCCACCTCTAGAATCTCTATTTCAATGTTTGACCCTCTAACCAAAATTCAAACTGTTCTTCATTGGTCTTCTCATTCTTTGTCTTATCTTTGGTAAACTTGAGTTGCTTAACTCGTGGTTTTTGGGCTTGATAATTACTTTGGAGTGCTAGTATCCTTCACTGCCGCAATAATCAAGCAAATTAACCATCTCTGCAGCCATTTCTTTTGGGGTATACCGATCTTGGGGAGGAAGATGGTCTTCAAAAAGCGAAAAGCATTTGTTCTCCTTGTCTGGTGGTGGGTTTAACATAAAGGATCTCCCTTCCTAGAATAAAGCCCTCCTTGTTAAATGGCTTGCTCTTCTTAGTGCTCTTGCTTCTGGATTTTGGGCAAAGTGGCAGCAGACCTGCTATGAACAATAGACTACCTTAATCGGAGCGGAAGCTATTTAGGAAGAGTCAGGCGGATAGCGGACCTAAGGACCTTTCCACTACCCTTCTTACATCGAACGATCACCTACCTCTAGGCCGACTTGCGTAATATCATGGTGAACCGACATCCTGGCATCTCTTTCTCTTTTTGCTCTCAATCCTTTTCACTCTTGCTATTTTAATTGTTTTTACTTTTATTGCATTTATTCCGCTTCATTAGTTTAGTCCAAATAACTCAAACCCACCCCCCTTCACTTTGTGACCGTAGACAAACCGATCAACAAGTAGATAGTGATCGCCTCCATGTGAGTACGATACCCGACTTACCTCTGCTATATTAGTTAGAGCCGGTTGGTTTATTTTTGATAGGGTTGCGATAGCCGTGTCAACATGCCACATATTCTCGGTAAGACTATTCCAAAGATCATGTAGCATCGACGCAACCTCCGCCCGAATTTTGGCTATTTTCGCTACCGATCATCTCATAAAGTCGTATTATTATTAATATCCGAGTATTAGTATCGGGTTTTTGGATTTATCTCAGATTAATTGATTGCATATTATTATTACTAATTTTTTTAAATTTTTGTGTCGTTGATGAATTAGGTTGAGAAGGTTTGATGAATTTGTTCTTCGCTATTGTAAAAAAATCGCGTGTTTAGTTTCTCTCTCTAACTCTAAGCATTTTTTTTAAATAAGGCTTAAGAGTTATTTTTCAAAGAAATGAATTAAATTGAACCAACTAAGGCTCGTTCTTTCTCGGCTTTTTAGAGCCGAAATAACTCAATGGAGCCGAATCAATTGAACTCGAAATAACTAAATCGAATGGAGAGTGAGCTTTGAATCGAATCGAAACTGCAATCAATGAATCGAATCGAATCGAAGTCTCGAATCGAGTGCAATCAACTAAGCCGATTGAGTGGATTGAATCAAAATAATATTAATATTAATATCTATACTAATATAAAATTATTATTATTATTATTATTATTATTATTATTATTATTATTATTATTATTATTATTATTATTATTATTATTATTATTATTATTATTATTATTATTATTATTATTATTATTATTATTATTATTATTATTATTATAAAGAAGAAGAAGAAGTCCCTCTAAAAAAATTTCTCTCTCTATAACAAACTCTTTCTTTTTCTTCTTTCATGAAAACCGTTTTTTCCAAAACCTGTTTTTCCCGCATCGATTCCTTTTCATGGCGCGCACGCGAGCTCGACAAGCTCAATCAAAGTCATCAATGGCTTCCGTGGATACTCAGAAATCGATCGGTACCAATTTAGTGGAAAATGATGCTGAATTGGGTGAGATTTTACATACCCAGCCTCCGCATAAGAATACTGTGAATGCTCTTATTCAATCTGCCATTGTTGGTAAAGGTTCTACTCCCTCTCTAGTTAAGAAATCTTTGACTACTCTTGTTACTCCTCGTATTGCGAATCTTGGATTTACTTACGGAAATGCGAGTTTTTCATCCTTCTCCCACAATTAACCCTCCCCGATTCTAATCATACGATTGTTTTCGCTTCGATTGAATTCAAACCGCTATTCCTATTGTTCCCTCTCGTTAATGTCAAATTAGGCCCCAAACTGTTCTTGTGCATTCTTCTGTTGATAATCATACTGATATAGATATGAATAAAGTGTTAATGGAGGATAATCCTCCGCTTTCGCAAAGACATAATGTGGAAAAATCTGACCCAAAAGCTACTGTAGTTGGTGGTAACTGGCGTAAAGCTCTCAATTCTCCTGCCAAATTAGGCATGAATCTCTTTTTCTGCGAAACTAGTGTTAATTCCTCTGAGGTTGATATTGATGCATCTGATTATGCCAAGGAATTAAAATTGTGGTCAAATACTTTAATGGGTAATGTTCTTGGTGGTCGACCAACCCTAAAAACTGTACAGGAGTTTGTTAATAAGAGTTGGGTAAACATTGACTCCCCAATTGCTCAAGTATTTTAAATAGGGGTGGTTCACTTTTAGATTTGATTCTGATGCTGCATTAAACAATGTTCTAAAACAAGGACCTTGGAAGGTGGGTCATAACACTCTGATTCTGAAGCAATGGAGCCCATCTTTTTCTTTGGAAATGGACGGTTGCAAAGGTTCCCATTTGATCCTTTTCCCAGTCTTGATCCTTTCTAAGGACTCGATAAAGTCTCAGTAAGATGGCTAGCAAGGTTGGTAAGCCACTTTTTTGCATCCACCACTACTTCAAAGGAGAAGCTGTCTTTTTCTAGGGTTCTAGTTGAAGTATATGTATCCCGAGAGCTTCCTTCTTATGTCATCATTAACACCCTCATCTTGGTCAATATTCTCAAAAAGTGGTT